>NC_051238.1:8911621-9046621 GCF_015220715.1 Pygocentrus nattereri | reverse complement strand
GAACATGTATATATCGTTCAGCATTCATGATGCCTTCACAGATGTGCTTGTCACCCATGCCATGTGCACTAATGCAACCCCCCCCCTCATACCATCATGAACACTGGCTTTTGAACTGAGTTTTCTTTATCACAGAGGACACAACATCCACGCTTTCTAACAAGAATTTTAAATGTTGCTTCATTGGACCACAGGACACTTCTCCGCTTCCACTTAGTCCATCATAAATAAGCTCAGGCCCAGAGAAGGTGGCAGCATTTCTGGGTCCTGTTTATGTGGTCTCTTCTTTACATTTCAGTGTTTTAACTTGCATTTGTGGATGCAATTGTTTTCACAGACACTGGTTTTCAGAAGTGTTACTGAGTCCATGCAGTGATTGCAACTACAGAATCGTGTCCATTTTTAATGCAGTGCCACCTGAGGGCACAAACATCACAGCCAGCAAATACAGGTTTTTGGTCTTGTCCCTTGCATACAGAGAATTCTCCTGATTCTCTGAATCTTTTAATATTTCATACTGTAGATGATGAAAAGCAAAAGTTCTTTGCTGTTTTACGTTGAGAAATGTTATTCTTGAATTATTAACCTGATCCCAATTTTTGTTGTTGGTGTTGTTGTTGTTTTTTTAGCATTACACAACTTCACCAGTCTTTTGTTGCCCCCGTCCTAACTTTTTTGGAGCATGTTGTTGGCATCAAATTCAAAATGGACACATTTTTAAAAAAAACAATACAATTTCTCAGTTTCAACATTGATATGATGTCTTTATACTATTTTCAATGAAATATGAGGTTTAAATTATTTGTACATCATTGCATTTTATTTTTATTTACCTTTTGCACAGCGTCCCAACTTTTTTGGAAATTGTAACTTTGTACAACTTTTTTTGGGAATTGTAAACTTTTTTGGGGTTGTAAAAGAATACATTAATATCCTGAACACAGAGACTCACACGTGTTTCCTGCCTTCTCACCACCTGTGATGCGCATATAGACACTGACATAAATGCACACGCAACTTCGAGAAAGACGCAGTTTCTTAAGTCTCACCAGACAGCTTCTGTCAACATTACGCAGACAGACCTGGTCCCTGGTTATTCATAACACATCTTATCCACGGCAAACTTTTCAAATGAATCCTTCATAACCTTCAGCATGATATGTTCATGATTTATCATTCGAAAGTCTTAAATAGACTTTCCAGGTTTTCTAACGTAAATGCTTAGGTTAGCGTTAAATGGCAGTGAGTGAGTAAACGAGCAAGTGGCATTGTGATTGAACAATTTTTTTCAGTTTACATTGCGTTACGTAACACCTAATGTCATTCACTCAGTCATTTTAAACTTTTAATATCTAACCACCTTCAGAAAGCCTGTACTTGTTTTACTTAATCTTAACTTCTATTTTTTGTTTTAGTTCTTCTCTTCATTCTTTATTTCTTTTTTTAAATTTATTTATTTATTTTCTCTCATTTTATTTTTAATAGTTTTGTATCATTACTTTTTCATTTGTGTTATTGTATTATTACTTTTCATCTCTTATCTCTTATCTTCTTTTGATCTTAATCTCTTATCATTTAAACCTCAAGTTTTATTTTGATCTATTTTTATCTTTTGTTCCCTGTTATTTTAAACTTTTTTTAATTTAAAATCGGGGGAGGTGGGGGACATTGACTCAGAATGGGCCATGTTCCGCTCCTCCATTGTTGAAGCGGCTGACTGTAGCTGTGGTCGCAAGGTAGTTGGTGCCTGTCGGGGCGGTAATCCTCAAACCCGGTGGTGGACACCCCAGGTGAGAGATGCCGTCAAGCTGAAGAAGGAGTCCTACCGGACATGGTTGGCCTGTAGGACACCAGAGGCAGCTGGCAGGTATCGACAGGCCAAGCGATCTGCGGCTTCAGTCGTTGTCAAGGCAAAAACCCGGGTGTGGGAAGAGTTCGGTGAGGCCTTGGAAAGTGACTAAGTCGGCTCCGAAAAGATTCTGGCAAACCGTCAGGCGACTCAGAAGGGGAAAGCAGTGTGCCACTAGCACTGTATATAGTGGAGATGGTGTGCTGCTGACTTCGACTGAAGACGTCATTGGGCGGTGGAAGGAATACTTTGAGGACCTTCTCAATCCCACCAACATGTTCTCCAGTGAGGAGGCAGAGTCTGGGGACACGGGAATAGGCTTGTCCATTACTGAGGCCGAAGTCGCTAAGGTAGTTAAAAAGCTCCTTGGCGGCAGGGCTGCAGGGGTGGATGAGATCCGTCCCGAGTTCCTCAAGGCTCTGGATGTTGTGGGGCTGTCTTGGCTGACATGCCTTTTCAACATTGCATGGACATCGGGGGTGGTGCCACTTGATTGGCAGACTGGGGTGGTGGTGCCTCTTTTTAAAAAGGGGGACCGGAGGGTGTGTTCCAACTACAGGGGAATCACACTCCTCAGCCTCCCTGGTAAGGTCTATGCAAGGGTACTGGAGAAGAGAGTCCGGCTTATAGTCGAACCTCGGATTCAGGAGGAGCAGTGCGGGTTCCGCCCTGGTCGTGGAACACTGGACCAACTCTTTACCCTCTCCAGGATTCTCGAGGGTTCATGGGAGTTTGCCCAACCAGTCCACATGTGCTTTGTGGATTTGGAGAAGGCATTCGACTGTGTTCCCCGGGGTATTCTGTGGGAGGTGCTTCGGGAGTATGGGGTACATGGCTCTTTGCTACGAGCCATTCAGGCCCTGTACAAACAAAGCAGGAGCTTGGTTCGCATGGCCGGCAGTAAGTCAGACTTTTTCCCAGTGAGAGTTGGACTCCGTCAGGGCTGCCCTTTGTCACCGATTCTATTCATAATTTTTATGGATAGAATTTCTAGGCGCAGTCAGGGGATGGAGGGTGTCCGGTTTGGTGACCTCAGGGTCACATCGCTGCTGTTTGCAGATGATGTGGTCCTATTGGGGACATCAGGCCGTGAACTTCAGCTTTCACTGGATCGGTTTGCAGCCGAGTGTGAAGCGGCCGGGATGAGGATCAGTACCTCCAAATCCGAGGCCATGGTTCTCACGCGGGAAAGGGTGGAGAGCCCTCTCTGGGTCGGGGATGAGCTCTTGCCTCAAGTGGAGGAGTTTAAGTATCTTGGGGTCTTGTTCACGAGTGATGGTACAAGGGAGCAGGAGATTGACAGGCGGATTGGTGCTGGGTCAGCAGTGATGCGGGCTCTTTACCGGTCTGTTGTGGTAAAGAAAGAGCTGAGCCATAAGGCAAGGCTCTCGATTTACTGGTCGATCTATGTTCCCACCCTCACCTATGGTCATGAGCTTTGGGTAATGACCGAAAGAACGAGATCGCGAATACAAGCGGCTGAAATGAGTTTCCTCCGCAGGGTGGCTGGACTCTCCCTTAGAGATAGGGTGAGAAGTTCGGTCATCCGGGAGGGACTCGGAGTAGAGCCGCTGCTTCTTCACGTCGAGAGGAGCCAGTTGAGGTGGTTCGGGCATCTTGTTAGGATGCCTCCTGGACGCCTCCCTTGGGAGGTGTCACAGGCAAGTCCACCGGGGAGGAGACCCCGGGGAAGACCCAGGACACGCTGGCGTGACTATATCGCCCAGCTGGCCTGGGAGCGCCTCGGAATCCCTCCCAGGGAGCTAGTGGAAGTGGCTGGGGAAAGGGAGGTCTGGGCTTCATTGCTCAGGATGCTGCCCCCGCGACCCGAACCCCGGAGAAGCGGAAGATGATGGATGGATGGATGGATGGATGATTAAATGTAGTTATTTTCTTTGTCATGTCAATCCCTGTTTTTGAAAATGCTCGGCTACATTGAAAATGAGGGTTGCCTTTCAGTCAAAATAAAGGTTGATTGATTATGTTGGCAAACCACATGCAAAGAGTACAGTAGGGTTTATGAAGTAGATTAGTAGCAATGTTGCATTAGTTGTGCTAGGACTGTTGTTGAACCTCTGGGCTGTGTGCGGCCACCCAGGCCCGCTCCGTGTGAGCAGATGTGTGGGATAGAAAGAGTGGCAGTGTGACTCAGGCCGTGCTTTCACTCAGACGCTGGTTATTACTCTTCTCCATGGTTAGCCTTAATGGCAGACAGCAAGCACACAGCACGTGCGCTTTCTTTTCTGTTCCATAGCTCTGCGGCCAGAACGTTACTGTTCAAATCAATACTCCGGCTTCTGCTCGCCGCGCACATTTTGGGCACTTCGCTGAGAGTGATTTCAGCTCTGTTAAAGCCATAAGCAGAAACTTCAGAACAACAACAACGTGGCGCAGAGCTTTGTCATACTTTTTAGAGATCTTTGAGTGCAACGGCACAGCAGTCTGCGGAGTAAAGAGACAGGTCTGAATAGTGTACATGCTCTTTTTACAGTGTGACAGTCACGTTTACACGTTCTATTTGTCAGCAAATTATTGCTGAAGACGTGAAAAGTCTGTAAACTATATAGAGCTGAAAAGTGCCATTCAACTGTTTTTCATTAATTGTGTGATCATGGTTTTTTGAGCGGGCCTGAGATCCTGACTCGATGATGCACTGCCCCCGCACCTATAAAAACTAGAGCCCATTAGAATCAGTGGTTCTCCTGCTCGATCGCACAATATGTTTTGTTCTGTTATTTATTGATGGCCTAACTTTATTTGGCCAGTTTATGCTAGTAAGAATACATGTTAGTAACTTGAATAAATGGGAGAAAACCTGGCCCTTCTATTACAGACTGAGAGGAACGAGGTTGATGCTGGGGTTGGTCACTGTCCTCTGGCTCTGAATTGGATTCTGGCTCTGGTGGCTCAAACTTGTACGGCTGTACAGTCCAATAAAGCTGCTGGACGGAGTGTCTATTTTTCAGGTCATAGTGGTATTTGGCACTTTGGGGCAGCACTGAAATGAAAGGGAAATAGTTTCTTTTCAGCTTCATTTCAATCCAAGAGACTTTGCTGCCCAAACTAGCGAGCTAACAGATATGCTAACGCTGAAGTTAACTCCCTATTGGCCAGATTTTTCTGTTCCGCCTTAAATGGCGCAGCAGCTACATTCGGTTGAACGTGAAGCTGAAGTTTGCTGTGATTGGGCGTGGCTTCAGTGGACACGCCCCCAGCATTTCAGAGCAGTTTTACACTATTTTGTAACCTAATTTTAGATATTTGGTGATTTTTTTTAATCAAACAAATTTGTCTGAGTGGTTAATAACATATTGACAAACTCAGAACACAAATTTAAATGTTTTTTATTTGCATGATTTCTATTATTGTCCTTTGTATAGGTCCTGTTCACTGGAGCGATGGGGCTAATGTAATTCTGCAATGTGACCCAAAAAGACTCCCATGACTTGTTAGCTAGGCGGCACGGTGGCGTGGTGGGTAGCGCTGTCGCCTCACAGCGAGGAGGACCTGGGTTCGATTCCCCTGCCGGGTGACCGGGGTCCTCTCTGTGTGGAGTTTGCATGTTCTCCCCGTGTCTGCGTGGGTTTCCTCCCACAGTCCAAAGACATGCAGTCTGTCCAGTTGGACATGCTAAATTACCCCTAGGTGTGAATGTGTGAGTGACTGTCTGTCTGCCCTGCGATGGACTGGTGACCTGTCCAGGGTGTATCCTGCCTTCCGCCCCATGACTGCTGGGATAGGCTCCGGCACCCCCCCGCGACCCTGACGGAGAAGCGGCTAAGAAAATGGATGGATGGATGGACTTGTTAGCTACATTAGCCTCATAGTTCCAGTATAAAACTAAAGAAGCAAACTTCACATACCAAACCAGTCTTGGCTGATAAACCGTCTGGGTGATGATTTTTCAGTGAACTATTCTTTCAACTTTAATGTAAACACATTCTTCATTTTGGCCCCTGCAGCCCTTCAATAGATGCTGTTGGTGAGTTTTAGTAATTCTCCTGACTCGTCATCTTTCCCCTGATTTTGTGTCATTATTGTTGAGGAATTAACCAGAGCAAGACAGAGAGAACGATTTAGAATTGATTAAATATACTTATTCAGATGTTCTATGATGTGATATACCCCAAAAAGCAAAAGACACATGGAGAGATGGAGAGATTTAACAGAAAAAAGAGCTTCTCAGAATTAAAATGGAGTGAAATGACTTCCATTGGTCATCACGTTGACCCCAACAGAAATATAACCTCATACTCAAAGGCTGTACTAAGGCTAAAAAAGGTTCAAAATAAGCAACATAAACCAGATCGACAGGCTAAAAGTGCCAAACAAGAGATGCAAATTATGTAAATTAGCCAAACATTAGTCAAACTCTGCATACAATCGCTGATTCACAAGTGCATATCATGGGCTGGAGGTTAGGGAACCAGTCTTGCGACCGGAAAGTCGCAGGTTCGATCCCCTGAGCCGACTGTACATGACTGAGGTGCCACTGAACAAGGTGTCTAACCCCCAACTGCTCCCTGGGCGCTGTGGATAGGGCTGCCCACCACTCCGGGCAAGTGTGCTCCCTAGTGTATGTCTTCACTAGTGTGTATGTGGTGTTTCCCTGCACAGATGGCTTAAATGCAGAGGTGAAATTTGTACACATTGGTTTCTTGTACTTGTACTAAAAAATTATATATTGCAAAAAAAAAAAAAAAAAACGTAAAATGTGCTGTAACTTTTTGCACAGGCCATTTTTTTTTTGTTTTATTGTTTTCTGTAAATAAACTGTAATTGTTTATTAAAATGCGCAGAAATCTGTTCCCTGTAGAGGATGCATTCACTTATTTTCACTTTCAAGATCAACATAACATGTAATCAAAGCAGGGGCACCCAAACTTTTCTATATCATTCTATATCTGTATCATTTGCTTTAAGCAGGGATAGATTATAGTCTTTCAAGGCCCCCTGGGCATAGACGTCTGTGGAGGACAGTTCCATGTAATACATAAAAAGGCATTACTTTGAGCAAGACTAGAATTTGTTTTGCTGCTGTTGTGAAAATAATAGCCTCATATAATATTATGTCTGCATTGGAACAATGTTTGTGTAAGATTTGAATCAAGATCTCTTCTAGATTTTCCTCTCCTTTTCTTCTGAGCCAAAACGCAAATGGAAAAACAGAAGCAGCGTGACACACATGGAGGACTAAATGCTAACATCCCATTTAAATGGCAACAACAGAGTCCCATGAGTTAATAATAATTGAAAACAGAAACTGAGCCTGAAAACATTTCTTCATTTAATTCACTTAGTCATTTCTACCCATTCAAAGGCTATTCATTCATTTAATGCTTAGATTTGCAATGGATTATTGAAAGTATTTGAGCCCCTTGCCCTCCCCCAGGCCCCTGGCATTTGGAGGCCCCTAAGCACTGGCCCCAAAGGCCCCCAGTCAGTAATCCATCTTCGGGTTTGAACTGTAATACTTGAAACTGGATATGACTGCTATGTAAAAGGTGCTTTCTTCCAATATGAATAGAGATTTCTTAACTTTGATGTAAACAGATTCTCAATCATGGGCCCTGTGGCCCTTCTCGGCCCCTCACAGTCCATGCCAGTGAGATTTTTCCATTTTAGGTAACATATCATCTCTCTTTCTCTGTTTCATTCGAGCTTATTTCCCGTAAGCCGCTCTCTGATAGCTCTGTGAACTGTGTGATTATTCACATTCACCCTGGTGAATATAGGCTTGCGCATTGTTGCTAGGTGACAGGTAATTTTCAGCATGTGTATTAATTACCGAGGGTGGCGGAAACCGCTATAAAACAGTTGTTCCAATTGAGCCACAGAGAAAAAAGATATTATGCATCTGCTTCCGGCTGAGATCTGTCCTGTGATTGGCTGTGCAGGCGACAGTGAATATGATTGGTTAATGGGCATCTCACAGAAAACTGAATGTTCATCACGTTCTTCAAATGAAACAGTTTGATGTAGATAAACATTCAGTGCAAATAACCTTTTGTTTAGAAGTATGAAGGCACTTGAGGAGGCATTCCTGAGCTACTGACGATGCTGATGACGCATGCAGGGTAGAAGGTTAAGTTCAAAGAAATTTTCATTCACTTAAATTGCATCTTGTGTATGCCACGCTCTAATCCTGTGCAAATCTAAAATATTACAGACCACATGTGTTAAAATTACTTTAGTCCATTTCCTCATGTAATTGGTCTTGCTTTATGGTAAGTGTCTGTAATAACTGTGTATTTACCCAATAATAATACATAATACAAAACTGCAACTAGGGGCTACTGAGTGGTGCAACCGTCTAAGTGTTGGCTCTATCATCAGGAGATCACGAGTTCAATCCCTGGTGATGCTACAGCCATCTGTAGCCAGGAGTCTAAAAGAGCACAGTTGGCCTCGCTCTCTCTGGGTGGGTAGGATGCCCCCACCTTCTCCCCCCATCACTAGTCAGCGCAGGCGTCTGTTAGCTGATGTAGCAAATCTGGTGGTTGGTGCTTTCCTCTGAGCGTGTTTGGCTGTCCAATGACGTTGCATGAGCGGCTGGTTCCATAGGTCTCGGAGGAAGCCTGTGCTAGCCTTCACCCTCCTTGCATTGGTAGCATCGTATGACTGGGGGTGTCCTAACTAGAGACGACCAAACTGGGGAGAAAAGTGGGTAAAAATCCAATAAGATGGTCTACAGAAATCCATGTATATGTATATACATGTCTCAACTTCAGCTTTAACTCATTTATTTAGACGAGTGTATCCTGATAGTTGTAGCAACACTTTTTAATGTAATTATCCGTGTGTAATATGGTAAGAGGGTGAGGGTACCTGTGTAGTTGTTGTGTATGTGCATGTTCAATAGAAATGACAATAAAAACATAATTATGATGTCAAGCTTGCAACACTAGAAGAACCATCTTGGGTTGCTGTATAGAACCATATTCAACATGTATTTGCCATCAATTTAAAGAACCATTTGACCCTGCAAAGAACAGTTCAAACATACACATGGTTCTATATAGATCTCATGGTTCCAAAGAGAAACATTCTCTTCACTAACGAACTCGTAAAAAACTCTTTTCTGAATATTGTATATGGTTCTTTCTGTTCTTTTGGGCTCTGTGTAGAACATTTTTGAAAAGCAGTCTAAATAGCACCAAAAAGCTTGCTATTTTAACAATGGTAGAACCCTTTTCAATTTGCCACCATGCAAAGAACCCTTTAATGATGCAAATCTTCTATGTGTTCATGGTTCTATGCAGAACTATTTTCTTTACTGAAGATCCCTTGAAGTTCCATCCTTTTTAAGTGTGAACATTGAACTTAAAGCGCTGGTTTCTTCACCTGTAGTATTTGACTTCATTTTGTATGGAAACAGGTGGCCTCAAATGTTATGTGGCCTCAAATGTGTCCTTATCTGTGCTTACAGTGCACATTAGTTCACCTTTATAACATGATTAGACTGTAAGTTGTTGTGATAAGAATGTCTCATTTGGCATAATATACAGATTAACCTTCGTGTGGTGTTGGGGTCTGTGGGGTCCATTTTTAATGTTTACCAAAAGAAAAAAATATTATTACTTCAACCTCAGATTCCTTGTCCTTTGTCAATTCCTGTGAAGAACATATAAAATAAACCATTTTCAGTGTCTTCACAGTGTCCCACATCAACCTGCGGGAATGAAAGTGTGGAGGTGCTGTGTCCTTGGCCTGCTGTTTGTGTGTGTGTGTGTGTGTGTGTATGTGTGTGTGTGTGTGTGTGTGTGTGTGTGTGTGTAAGAAGGGAGACAACATGGACAGGCTGCTGACTGGCTACAGCTGCTAAAGGAGAACCCTACACTGGACACTTGTGATATTTTAACCATCTGGTACAATAATTGTTGTGGCTGTATTGACTTAAAAAAACAATAATGTGGTGGGTCCACCGGACCACTGAGTAACAAACACCTCCACACCACAAAAGGGTTAAATATTTTTTTCTGAAAAGTAGTTTTATGGTCAGAAAACTCATCTTAATGCATCATGTCTGTGCAGTGTAGCCTGATTCTCACACAGTGTCATCATGGCACCATCTCCACTCTTTCCTCTGAATGGATCCTTTCATAACGGCAGCCGGTGGCGTTGGGTAAATGATCAGTGGGTGGCCTGTGAGAAGTTGTTGTGGGTTTTGCAGTTTGTCCTGATTTTCTCCGTTCGGCTGTGTTGTGCGGGAGATGGAGTGGTGGGGAATATAAGCAGGTTCTTGTGAGCTGCCATAACTAATTCCCTCAGGACCACCCCACTGACAACAATAGAGCTGGAGCTGCTGTTGGGGTACAGCGTCAAAAAAAATGCATTGTTGCTTGGCAACTGTTTGAGCTCCACTTTGAAGTTTTACACACAGCGAGGCGAAAGAGAAACAACACGGCAAAATGAAAACTGCTCTCGTAATGAAGCAGCAGTGATGTGGCTCCCAACAAAGTGGCATCTCCATCGCCTACGTGGCCCTCACGCCGGACGGATTACTTTAATTATTTTAATCAGCCCCAGATCGTCCGGGCTCGGTTCAAACGCAGTAAAACGCAAACAAATAATTTTCAAAGGAGCGTGACCTGCCAGATGAAAGAGCACAAATAAAATGCTTTATAGTGATACGGGCAAATCAGGGGCTACTGACTGTGTGGGCTGAACAAACCCCATCATCAGAACTGGAGAGAGAGAGAGAGAGAGAGAGAGAGAGAGAGGAGAGAGAGGAGGGGGGGGGGCGAGAGAGAGAGAGAGAGGAGAGGGGGGGAGAGGAGAGAGAGAAAGAGAGAGAGAGAGAGACAGAAAGAGATGGGGAGAGGAGGAGAGAGAGAGGAAGAGAGAAAGAGAGAGAGGAGAGAGAGAGAGACAGAAACAGAGAAAGAGAGAGCGAGAGAAAGAGAGAGAGAGAGAGAGAGAGAGAGAGAGAGAGAGAGAGGGAGAACCACCTTTCAATGAACATTCAGAAAAGAGTGTGTTCTGTGGTGCTGCAACAAACCTCTGAAACACACACACACAGACACACACACACACACAGACACACACACACACACAGACACACACACACACACACACATAATTAGAGTAACAGCTGCAGTGAGTTTATGGAGTCCAGATGTGCAGCTTTAAGACCGTTAAAGTCAGAAGAGGAAAAAACAGAAAAGGTTGTGGTCAGGAGTGAGAGAGCAATTGATGGAGAAAAGAGGAAAAAGACAGAGAATGAGAAAAGAAGAGAGCAAGGAGAGAGAGAATAAGGGAGAAATAGAGGGAGAAAAGAGAAAAGAAAGACAGGAAGTGAGAGAAGAAGAGACCAAGAAGAAAGGAAAAGAGAGAGAATAAGGGAGAAATAGAGGGAGAAAAGAGAGTGAGAGAATAAGAGAGCAAGGAGAGAAAGAGAAAGAGAGATAATAAGGGAGAAATAGAGGGAGAAACGAGAAAAGAAGGGCAGAGAGAGAAGAAGAGAAGAGAGTAATAGAGAGTAATAGAGAATGGATAGATGCAGAAAGAGAATAAAAAGAGAGAACAGAAGAGAGGCCTTTTAAATTGTTCATTTTAATTCACACCAGTAAAACTATGTGAATTTGTGAGAGAGAGGGAGACGGGAGGGGAGTTGAGGGGATAAAGTCATTGTTATGCGTGCTGCTGTGGTTTTTATGGCGCCTTTAGTAAATTAGAGAGGGTGGGCATCAATTTTCACACAGCCTCACTTCGTCATGGATGGACACCAGTATGACTGAGAGAACAGGACCAGTGTGTGCTGGGCTCTGCACGTCCAGAGGTGTACAAGCGCACGCGTGTGTGTGTGTTTAGGTGTGTGTGTGTGTGTTTAGGTGCATGTGGGTGTGTGTCTGTGTGTGTGTATGTATGTGTATGTGTGTGTGTATTTAAATTTTACGTTTACAGCATTTAGCAGACGCTCTTATCCAGAGCAACATACGAGAAGTGCTTTGTCTTTCTAGAGAAAGTATCTTTGCTAGTTATCAATAGATTAGAGAGAAAGACGGTCCTGAGCTCAGATACTGCTAGAAACAAAAGCCACTGCTGATACCAAGAGAAAAGGAGCAGAGTTGAACACAGAAGTCTGTGCAATACAATACAATACACTACAATACACTACACTACACTACACTACACTACAATTCAATACACTACACTACACTACACTACAATACACTACACTACACTCAACTACAATACACTACACTACACTACAATACACTACATTACACTACACTACACTACACTCAACTACAATACACTACACTCAACTACAATACACTACACTACACTACAATACAATACACTACACTACACTACACTACAATACAATACACTCAACTACAATACACTACACTACAATACACTACACTACACTACAATTCAATACACTACACTACAATACACTACACTACAATACACTACACTACACTACACTACACTCAACTACAATACACTACACTACAATACACTACAATACACTACACTACACTACACTCAACTACAATACACTACAATACAATACAATACAATACACTATACTACACTACACTACAATACACTACACTACACTACAATACACTACACTACACTACAATACAGTACAATGCAATACAATACAATACACTACACTACAATAAAATACAATACACTACACTACAATACAATACAATACACTACACTACACTACAATACAATACACTACACTACAATACAATACACTACACTACAATACACTACACTACACTCAACTACAATACACTACACTACAATACACTACAATACACTACACTACACTACACTCAACTACAATACACTACAATACAATACAATACAATACACTATACTACACTACACTACAATACACTACACTACACTACAATACACTACACTACACTACAATACAGTACAATGCAATACAATACAATACACTACACTACAATAAAATACAATACACTACACTACAATAGAATACAATACACTACACTACAATACAATACACTACACTACAACACAATACACTACACTACACTACAATACAATACACTACACTACACTACAATACAATATACTACACTACAATACAATACACTACACTACACTACAATACAATACACTACACTACAACACAATACACTACACTACACTACAATACACTACACTACAATACAATATACTACACTACACTACACTACAATACACTACACTACAATGCAATGCAATACACTACACTACACTACAATACAGTACACTACAATACACTACAATACAATACACTACACTACACTACAATACAATACACTACACTACAACACAATACACTACACTACACTACAATACACTACACTACACTGCAATACAATATACTACACTACACTACAATACAATACACTACACTACAATGCAATGCAATACACTACACTACACTACAATACAGTACACTACAATACACTACAATACAATACACTACACTACACTACAATACAATACACTACACTACAACACAATACACTACACTACACTACAATACACTACACTACACTGCAATACAATATACTACACTACACTACAATACAATATACTACACTACACTACACTACAATACACTACACTACAATGCAATGCAATACACTACACTACAATACAATACACTACACTACACTACACCACACTACACTACACTACACTACACTACAATACACTACACTACACTACACTACAATACACTACACTACACTACAAGACACTACACTACACTACAATACAATACAATACAATACACTACACTACAATGCAATGCAATACACTACATTACAATACAATACACTGCACTACACTACACTACAATACAATACAATACAACAAACTACAATACAGTGCAATAAAATAAAATGCAATAAATATAAGCAGCACAATATATTGCAATCCATACTTAATTCAGTGTTCATTTAAGTGCTGTGTAAAGAGACGTGTGTTCAGTCTACGTTTGAAGACAGCAAGAGACTCTGCTGTATGGACAGTGGGAGTTCATTCCACCACCTGGGTGCCAGTACAGAGAACATTCTCGACACTTGTCTTCCGTGCTCCTTGAAGGATGGCGGGTCAAGCCGAGCTGTACTCGAAGCTCGAAGGGCTCGTGATACAGTTCGAGATTTCACCATTGCCATCAAGTAGGTAGGGGCTGGTGCATTTTTGGCTTTGTAGGCAAGCATTAGGGTTTTAAATCTGATGCGTGCAGCTACAGGAAGCCAGTGAAGGGAGCGCAGTAGTGGGGTGACGTGGCTGAATTTGGGGAGATTGAAGATGAGCTGTGCTGCCGCATTCTGGATGAGTTGCAGAGGCTTGATGGTCTGCATGGGAAGACCAGCCAAAAGTGAGTTGCAGTAGTCAAGCCTAGAGATGACAAGAGACTGCATTAGCACCTGGGCGGCCTCTCAGGTGAGGAAGGGTCGGATCCTATGTGTATGTGTATGTATGTGTGCCTGTGTGTGTGTGTGTGTGTGTGTGTGTGTGTGTGTGTGTGTGTGAAAAGTCCTGAGTGACTGTAGTAAAAGTTAAAGTACAGTGCTGTGCAGAAGTCAGAGACCCTCATTTATTTGTATTTTGTATTTATATTTGTATTCAAAACAGCCATTAAGTACAACTTATTGTAAAATAATCTGCTCGTAGGAGCAGGAATTTTAAAGGGAAAAAAAAAACTGGAGTTTCCAAACTTAGAGTTCAAAAAAACTTCCTAACAGCCATGCAGGACCTGGCAGACCACCAAAACTGTCCCCATCAGATAAACAGCAGTAAAAGCTTTCTTTTCTGAGAGAGAGAGGAGCAAATCAAGCTGCTTCAGATCTGAAAACATCCACAAGTGTTTCTGTCCATCCTTCCACTGTGAGAAGACGACTTAGCACTATGGGTCTGAAAGGATGTGTAGTTGTTAAGAAGAACCACTGAGAACAGAATCAGCACTATTACACGTTTAACCTGTTCACTTGCAGTCGCTGCTTAGCTTACACTCACCTGCAACTGTAAAAGTGGATCAGCTCGGTGTAAAAGGACAGATCTGGAGCTGCTTTCCTACATTGACACTGTTGTGGGAATGTATGTATGAAGAACGGCCTGTTTTAAGGAGCCGTATCTGTCATTATATACTTGACTCGGCAGCCCAGACAGTGCAGATATTCATGACTACTAGTTTGTGAGTGATTGCAATTCATTCACTGTCCTCATCCACCTTAATAAACCTGCTTTATTTCTACCACGATAAAAACTACATATAGTTTTTTACAAAATGCGCTCAGGAAACAGGATCACACTCAGTCTGTTAAGCTGCTAATATGCATTTTATTTCATGCATCTATGAGCTCCTATTTAGCCATCAACACTGACCCAACGCTGATGTGACTGTGGTAAGCATAGCACTACTAGACATGCAGAGCGGGCAAAAATAAGCATTTGTGGTATTTATTCTTAAAAGATTCTGTTTCTGAATTTTTACTTCGTCCAGTAAGTTAAGGGAGAACATCAGTGAAGGGCACTGGTTCCGCAGTGATTTCCCTCGTGTGCTAAAGCGAGCTGCTTTCAGTCGCTCAGGGCCGTTTTCTCCCCGTAACCACTTCTCTTCCTCAGCCCCTCAGCCAGCGCCTTTCCACTGCTGTAACATTAGTTAGGAAACAATCCCTGAGTATTGAATCAAACTGATCATTATTTACATACAAAAGCACTTCGAAACAGTGAACAGCCAATAAACTGGACTCTCTCTCGATCTAAAGAGCCGGAGTGTTTACACAGCTAGCCTGTTGGCTAAGCTAGCTAACGTTAGCTTCACCTAATGAGGTACAAACGCGGCCTGTCACGTCACGTTAGACAAGCAACCAGCCTAGATTTTACCACAGCGACCATTTCTAGAGATCTACAAACACAAATACATGAACTATTTTACACAAATACAGTAAAGACAGAAGTCAAGAAAAAACGGCCACTCTGTCCACCGCGTTTATCGAATTGAAGCGACGGGACTCTCGGACGGTGAGCGGGTGAACAGTACTGTAGGATTGCCTTCGCTGAGAGGTGTACATGCGATGCTGCCTTCAGATTCGGTCACATTAAGGCTCCTTAAAAGGTAGCTGCTGTATGCAGTTGAAGCTGGTCTACCTTTGCAGTTAAAACAGCTTCCTCTCTTCTGCAAAGCTTTCCACAAGATTCCGTGATGTGTCTGTGGGAATTTTTGACTCATTCATTCAGAAGAGCATTTGTGAGGTCAGACACTGATGCTGGACGAGAGGGCCTGGCTCACAATCTTCGTTCTAGTTCATCTCTAAGGTGTTTGATGGGGTAATGGTCAGGGCTCTGTGTGTGTAGACCAACCAAAGGTAGACCAAAGGTAGACCAACTCCAGTTACAGCACAGACTCTACAGTAATTCATTACAAGTTACAAGTTACTTTTCTCAAACTCCAGTGGAATTACTTTACTCAGTACTTTGTAGGAAAGTAATCTCACTATTCAGTGCTTTAGTTTTACATTACTCTGCACCAACAGGACAAATATTAGATATAATCACTTGATTTCTTTTTGCAGTGTAGATGGTTGCATCTAATTAAAAAATGTCCCTCCTGCCAAGCATGCCATCAGTTGAGGCTCTCTGACTGTCTCCAATTCCCAGAAACCTCTGGGACAATTCATGACTGTGATGTCACGTCAATCCACCTGTCGATGTTCTGATTCTCCAGACTCTGTTCAGATGTTCTCTGAATCATATGATCCAGTTAGCCCAGGCTTTAGCCACAGCTATGCGAGGTATTGCTTCTTTCCAGAGGTACTGAGTGATGTTTCCCGTGTGTGTCTCTGTTTTTCGTCTTCTGGCTGCTCCCTTTAGGATTTGGTTGCTTGACCCTGTTTGTTATGTTTGTCTACTTTTGTATTTTATCTTTGCTGGATTTGACATTTGACCTGTTTTTGGACTAAGACGTTGGACAATGAACAGACTAGTAAAGCATCTTTGGCTCATTTTATCCATGAGCGTCTGACTGATTCTGTCCTGTTCCACCTCCAGGAGCCCCATTCCTGTCTTTTGTCAGGGGCCTCAGAATGTCTAAATTAAAAAAAAACTGCAAATCAAACAAAGAAGCTGCTGGCGTTTTCAGAACAATGTACTGACCACCCCAGAGTCCAGATCTCAACATCACTGAATGTGTTTAGAATGGAGAGAAGCAAAAAAAAAAGCAACCAACTTCTAAGACTGAACTTTCGAGGAGTGAAAAATATCCCTGAGAGCACGTCTTCTGAAGAGAATGGAAGCTGTAGTAACAGCAAAGAGTGGAACCGCATCAGCATTAGAGCAAAAGATTTTAGGCCCGATTCTTCTCTTTTTGGCACAATTTGGGGCTAAAATACGTAATTACAGCTCAGAAGTGTCAGCTGTGACCAATCACAAAGCAATACTGATGGTTTTTTAACACAGAAGAATGAAAGGAAACATGAAAAGGAATCCTTAACAAGCTGTCAGTGAAAAGATTCACTTCATAAATTTGAGTCAAAAGTTTATCAATCAAAAAAATACTGTTACAATTTCACTTGAGTGCCTGGAAACTACTTACTACCCACCTCTGCCTGTGTTTGATGGTCTGTGTAGGTTGGACTGTATGGCCTGTAGAACAGGGCAGGCCACCTGGACTGCAATCCAGCCTACACAGTTTCTTTTTTTAAAGGTTCATATCCTGCACTGTGTTATGCTTTATTTATACCACTAGCTCTGCTTATTCCAGGGTTTCAGTCACATGATTTCTCTGTTTGGCCGACATATTTGGGACCAAATTTCTGGCTTACTCTCCTTACTTTGGAAGAGAAAAGCATTACCTTGACAAAGTCGATAAAACAGGCTGCGATCCTTATTCAGTTTTCCCTGAACTCCTGATCCCATTTAAACTTGCGGAAATCTACCAAATTTGTGTTTTCCTGACATACTTACCTCATACACAGCCCACCGGCTCTTCACATCAGGGTGGGTAAAGGATCCCATGGTACTGCATAAACAGGAGAAAACAGTCTTTGTCATCATAGGAAGAATAAGGCCACATCAGCTAATTAACACAGATGTGAACAATGCTTGATACCTGAGGCACTGTTTTACAAATTATAGAAATTATATATAATTGGATATAAGTTCTATATAAATTATCAAAATTATATATAATTTCATATATCCTGAAATTTGTCTTGACTCTTTTATTTTCCTTTACTTTTTCTTTGATTACTAATAACCCTGTAAATTACTTATTTTCTGGTGTTCTATTATAATCTATAATATCGTCTTGTTCTTATTTATTTTTATGTGTTTCTTATTAACGGCTTTGGCAACAGTGTATTTCACTACATTCATGCCAATAAAGCACTGAGAGAGAGAGAGAGAGAGAGAGAGAGAGAAAGAGAAAGAGAAGATGAGAGAGAGAAAGGAAGATAGAGCAGGAGAGAGACAGAGAGAGAGAGACAAAAAGAAGGAGAGAGAGACAGAGAGAGAGAGAGAGAAGGACAGAGACAAAGAGAGAGAGAGATAGAGAAAGAAAGAAAGAGAGAGCAGGAGAGAGACAGAGAGAGAGAGACAAAGAAGGAGAGGGAGAGCGAAAGAGAAAGAGAAGATGAGAGAGAGAAAGAGACAGAGTAGGAGAGAGAGACAGAGAGAGAGAGACGGAGAGAGAGAGCAGTAGAGAGAGAGAGAGAGCAGTAGAGAGAGAGAGAGAGAACAGTAGAGAGAGAGAGAGAACAGTAGAGAGAGAGACAGAGAACAGTAGAGAGAGAGAGAGAGAGAACGACAGAGAACAGTAGAGAGAGAGACAGAGAACAGTAGAGAGAGACAGAGAACAGTAGAGAGAGAGAGAGAACAGTAGAGAGAGAGAGAGAGAACAGTAGAGAGAGAGAGAGAGAACAGTAGAGAGAGAGACAGAGAACAGTAGAGAGAGAGAACAGTAGAGAGAGAGAGAGAACAGTAGAGAGAGAGAGAACAGTAGAGAGAGACAGAGAACAGTAGAGAGAGAGAGAGAACAGTAGAGAGAGAGAGAGAGAGAACAGTAGAGAGAGAGAGAGAACAGTAGAGAGAGAGACAGAGAACAGTAGAGAGAGAGAGAGAACAGTAGAGAGAGAGACAGAGAACAGTAGAGAGAGAGAGAACAGTAGAGAGAGAGAGAGAGAGAACAGTAGAGAGAGAGAGAACAGTAGAGAGAGAGACAGAGAACAGTAGAGAGAGAGAGAGAACAGTAGAGAGAGAGAGAGAGAGAGAGACAGAGAACAGTAGAGAGAGAGAGAACAGTAGAGAGAGAGACAGAGAACAGTAGAGAGAGAGAGAGAGAGAGAGACAGAGAACAGTAGAGAGAGAGAGAGAACAGTAGAGAGAGAGAGACAGAGAACAGTAGAGAGAGAGAGAGAACAGTAGAGAGAGAGACAGAGAACAGTAGAGAGAGAGAGAGAGCAGTAGAGAGAGAGACAGAAAACAGTAGAGAGAGAGACAGAGAACAGTAGAGAGAGAGAGAACAGTAGAGAGAGAGAGAACAGTAGAGAGAGAGAGAGAACAGTAGAGAGAGAGAGAACAGTAGAGAGAGAGAGAGAACAGTAGAGAGAGAGACAGAGAACAGTAGAGAGAGAGAGACAGAGAACAGTAGAGAGAGAGAGAACAGTAGAGAGAGAGAGAACAGTAGAGAGAGAGAGAGAACAGTAGAGAGAGAGAGAACAGTAGAGAGAGAGACAGAGAACAGTAGAGAGAGAGAGAGAACAGTAGAGAGAGAGAGAGAACAGTAGAGAGAGAGACAGAGAACAGTAGAGAGAGAGAGAACAGTAGAGAGAGAGAGAGAACAGTAGAGAGAGAGACAGAGAACAGTAGAGAGAGAGAGAGAACAGTAGAGAGAGACAGAGAACAGTAGAGAGAGAGAGAGAACAGTAGAGAGAGAGAGAGAACAGTAGAGAGAGAGACAGAGAACAGTAGAGAGAGAGAGAACAGTAGAGAGAGAGAGAACAGTAGAGAGAGAGACAGAGAACAGTAGAGAGAGAGAGAGAACAGTAGAGAGAGAGAGACAGAGAACAGTAGAGAGAGAGACAGAGAACAGTAGAGAGAGAGAGAGAACAGTAGAGAGAGAGAGAGAACAGTAGAGAGAGAGAGAGAACAGTAGAGAGAGAGAGAGAACAGTAGAGACAGAGACAGAGAGAGAGAGAGAGAGAGAGAGAGAGAGAGAGAGAGAGAGAACAGTAGAGAGAGAGAGATAAAGGTAAAATTGAGATGTGGCCGTGATGATAGAGCATTTGTATCATATTTATAGAAGGCTGTCGTCGGGGAGAGGGGGAGTGCCGAGGGAAATAGACTGTAGATGAAGACGTAAAGGAAACTGTAATGAAACAGTGAAAGTGATGTTTGTCTAGACTGTAGAGAGGATTTAACGCACTGAAGCGATACTTCATTCTCATTTACTCTCCATTCAAATTCACTTAATAATGCGCAGTTTATAAACACTAACATCGCACCACAAACTCCACAGCATCAGGACCTGAGATCATAACTACAGCCCATACATATCGTAATAATGTGCTACAATATTTCCCCCATCACTTACATTAAAAGTAAAGTATGTTTTTTCCTTCTCCTGTAAAGTTACCTTTTTGCAGATACAAGATTTTGTTCCAACAACAGCAATATGTAAATACTGATGTGTAATAATGTGCTTATTACTCATATGTAAGTACCTATATAATAATAATGTCCCATATGTATTATATGTATCTAAGTACTTGTAGGTAGTAACAATTTGCCCCATCACTATTATTTGTATATATGAAAGTGCCTATATTTAATAGTAATATAGTTTCACATGTGCTATACATATGTAATAACATATGTCTTATATGTATTATATATATACCTATTTGTAATAGGTGTTTTACTAACCAAAATAAATGCTTTTCAGTTTTAAAAATAAATCATACAGACTTTGTGTAACACAGTGAGGAGAATGTTGTAGGTGAGCCCTGGTACTCCGGCTTTCTCACAGAGTCAGTGTCCTGAACAGCTACAAAAACACACACCTACACACACAGCCACACACACACATACACACACAATCAGTACAGTTAATCAACCACTGAATATACAGTTACACCTAAACAGACAGTTTTGATGCGCATCACACACAGAGGACAGAAAAACATCTTGCGTTTCTCCTCCAACAGCTACATGACAAATAGCCACCAGAAACACGCTGTTGCCAAGGATGAGGACTAAATCTGTTACCATGGCGATCCCAAGCCTGTGTTATTTCCCTGCTACATGGAAAACTCGGAAGCTTCATGAGGGGTCAAAATCAAATGAGGAGAACAAGAAGAAAGAAAAATAAGAGCAGGCTGTGCAATCAGCAGCCTCCACCAACCACCAGGAGGCAGCGCAGGGCGCGAACGGCCAAAGAGCAGATAGAGGCGTCCACTTGGAGCTTAATTATCCAGGCAGGAAGTAGAACCGCTGCATGTAAGAACGCACAGAAAGCCTCGCCGCGTAGAAAGACGCCAATCAGTTTAATTACAGTGAGCTGTGAGAGGGTTTCTGATTGTGCAACTCATTTATTTATTTATTTGCATAAATCTGAAGCCAATTATGTCTCGAGGTAAAGAAGCACACTTCACTCAGATATAACACACCCTTACCTTTGGATTCACCGGCCTTGCCAACCATGTAGGCCCATGTATTCGCATTTACCCACATGGCTTTCTTTTCTTTTTTATATAAACGTTTATTGGAAAAGACATTGATGGCATCATATGGTGAAGAAAGTATACACAATGCTAGTTCTCAGTCTTTAATATGATGGGTACTTAGCTTTCCTCAACCTCAAGAAGATCTGACTGTCTGTGGATTATCATTAACCAAGCATGCTGATGTAATGCACTGAAATGGCTTGATTCAAACAGATGCCTCATTTCTATATGAATAAAATGTAAAAACATCAGAACATTTAGACTGTGAGACTAAAATGTGTTGATGTAATATCCCACGTAGCTAAAGGATCACAGGCCGCTGTTGGCCCACTGACGGCAAGGCTGGTGGCCCACAGGCTTTTGGCTCAGTGTTTTCTAGACGGTCCACTGGTAGCTAAACAAGAGTATTCAATGAAATGTTGGTGGTTGGTGCTTGGTATATTGTAGTGGGTAACACTGGTGTTCAATCCCCTGCTTGGGTAAGCACCCTACACTATACCAATAAGAGTCCTTGGGCAAGACTCCTAACACCACCTTCGCCTACCCATGTAAAAAATGATCAAACTGTGAGTCGCTCTGGATCAGAGTGTCTACCAAATGTAAAATGCCACTTTTAATTGGAATAGCCATCTAGCACAGTGTCGGCAACAACATATTCAAGAAAAACATTTTATAGTTTATTTTCAATTCATTTTTTCAAAATAAAAGACTGCACAATTATAATCTGTTTGGGGAGATTAAAAACTAGTCAGATCTTGTGTGCTGGACAATAATCTGGGTGGTCCCAGGGTGGACCAGCACTGGCATATAGTCAGAGGGGAGCCAACCTTACGAAGCCAGCAGACTGACGAAATAAAATAGCTCAGAAAGCTAAAACTTAAGTTAATGCTAATGCTAAAGCTGAAACCATGTACTCCCCAGTCCACTCCAGTATACACATGGAAAGAATATGTATCACCTATTCAGTCTACAGCAGTTTAGCCCCGCCCATTTTTGTTGAAGTTATGAAGGAGTGTTTCAGCCTAGACTGATGTTACTGTTGTAGAGATACAGTAACCAAGAGCACCTTGGGTAATTCTAGATAAAGAGAAATTGGAAAATGTTATGGTACATAAAAGCAGAAACCCTGTAGAGAGGAGAGTTCTGGGTTTCTGAAACGCTAGAGGGCGCTCCTGAGCGAGGCCAAAATGAATGGGTTGATATGGAGCATTTGAGCAAAATCATAGTTCATAAATGATTAAACGTTTTTAATGTAAAATAATTCATTCGTTCCCTGAACAAAGAACAGCATAAAACATTTTAACACTGCTGTTACATTTTTAAGAGCTTTTCAACTCATTATAGAAGTTGAAAATGGCACCTCATGTACATTCATGACGTCAGTGAGCGTAAACAGCCAATGAGCTGCTCTGCTCAGCAACCAATCAGTACTCAGTAGCAGTAACGCTAGAGTCCTGCTGCTGAAAGCCAGTTTCTGGAGGAAAAATGAAAGATACAGGTGAGTTTTCTTTGCTTTTTTAGTGAAATACATCCTTCTACTTTCTAAAATTAAGGGAAAGTTCTCGGCACGTGATTAGAAACTATTTTAACTTTTCATTTTTAGCTCCATTTACTCCCATTCATCGGGGACTCGCTCGCGGCCGCCCTCTGCTGTTTTGCAGTCATGTTTTTGATATAACGGGGGAAATAGGAAGAGGACAGACTCCTCATAAACCAGCTCTGATAAAAGAACATTACAAGAGGACAAGTATCAAGAGGACAAAAATAAAACACAAATAAAATGAAGTGTCTGGGAGAGTTAAAGGCACATGCTTGCTCTGGGATGTTTTTTCTGAACTATTTACAGTGTTTGGAGCAATCTGGCTGCTTTTCAAGGTTAATGAACTTTCAGTGGGACGAACGGAGGTCTGTAAATGTGGCATTAGGGCACTCTCACAAATACACCCGGCCTGTTTCTCTGTCTCTCTCTTTTCGACCTTCAGGGGAGCCAGTGTGCGACCTCCATACAGACACTTTCCTAGCAAAATCAAATAATCCAGAAAATCCAATAAATCATGATACAGCCTGAGATGGCATGGCATGATAAAAAGGAGTGGCTATGATGAAAAGGTTGCTTCATCCTGCTGGATAAGACATAAATAGCTCAGAAAGATACGAATAAGAAGTCATTACGCCGATTGAGCCAAGTATTAGCTAAGCAGAAGTGTTTTCTACATTTAAGCTGGCCGTATTCAATCGGTTAAACACGTGCGCATCGGGAATTCTCTCTTGTGAAAGAAGGAGCACCTTTACTGTGTCAGTGCATGTGTAATTATGACACAGGTAATCAAGGAGGAGGGTCAAGGGGGCCAAACCCTGCGGGACGAGAAAGTAAGCCAGTGTACTGTTCACAATCTAGTTTTCCATTAACGTCCTTGGAACATGTGCTCAGAGCGCATATGGTGCATGTATATATGTGAGTGTGGACTTTTTTAGCATGTGGGTCGGCAGCATGACAGTGCTTCACTCTGATTAGGGCCCTGCTTTCAAAGAGAAAAACCACACTCCTCTTTTCATCTGCTCTGGAGGTTCCCTCCCTCGTTTCCCTGCCCTCTTCCATCCCTCCTTCCACGAATGGCCGGCGTGGCCACGGAGCTGAGGGCCACGGGCTGCCCGCCTCAAGTGGATTCAATTACAGATGCACGCAATTACAGAGAGAAAGAGAGAGAGAGAGAGAGAGAGAGAGAGAGAGAGAGAGAGAGAGAGAGCAGGACGTGCCAGACATAAACTCCGATGGATTACAGAGCAAGAGTGAGAAGGCCGCTGAGGCCAAACGTCGTCCTGTATACCTCTCCCACCCACCGCTTGACTTATTTTAGACCTTGTGAAGTAGCACTGTTTAGACTGTGCACTGATTTAGGCCACTGGGCGTACTTGTTAGCAACTCAGGCTCCTTGCTCACATCATCAAAAGACCAGCCCTTCCTCAACACGCAGAACAGAGGGGCTAAATAATCTTCCAGGCATCCCCCAAGCGTGCCTGGCTGTGAGCTAGCGTATTAGCGGGCCTGCTCTGATAACTATTAGCACCTTTGATTGAAGCCACCACAGGCGCAGATCCTTCGCCATGACTCTCCGCTCACTTATGTCAGCCGAATCCGCCAGTGTCATTTTCCCTAAACAGCCATTTACTAGGCCACATGATTTGAATAAGTGGATTGCTTTGCTATTTGCTGCTAGATTACATCAAACTTCATTACTGGCACATGCAGGCAGGCCAGGCTGTCCTCCTCAAAATAAGCTATGAATCTCTCTCACTGCACCCATATGAGCGAGCAATGAAGCCATTACACCCTCGTGCATTTCTATCTGTAAATACAGCCCACCTGATCTGTACAAGATTAGTGATTTCATGCTGATGCGCCATGTGACTCTCATACGTTAAAAATGCACGCCCAAAACAATTGAGCTGCTCTGTTGCCTTAAACCTAAATAAATGCTTTCAAGCATCACAATTTCACTTTAATTCGTCTAATCGTTTTAAAACCTGAGCAACACAGGCTTAATTGTTGCTATCGTGTACATCTCGCTCTGTCTCCACAGCCAGTCTTCTCTATGCAACATCTGGGTTGGTAGAAAATACTAAATGAAGGGCGGGCGCGCACCATTTGGCACAACAGGGTTGCGTGAAAACAAAACAATCGACGAAAAGTACAGCTCACGCTAATGAAATGTTATTGAAGATAGTTTCATCAACCAGATTTGAAAAGAGTGTGTACCCTTCGTTTGGTTGTGGCGAGTAGCTTGCTCTGCTCCCATTTGCCCCGCGAGTACAATCCAGCCACCCCTCCCGTCGAAGTGGTACGCTCCGTTTTAAAGGGCCAGCTCGCGTCCCCACGCCGCTGAAGAAAGCGAGACGGTTTCTTGAGGTTATGAGGTTTCGCCTCGTCGTCCGGACGCTGTGCACCGTGTTTTCGTGAATCTTATCCGCGCAAAGGACAGCGAGCTGACGGAAATCCGACTCGCGGGGGCTCTTAAACGCACGCTGTGGATGTAACTGTTGCACTTTGAAGCCAGGTAAGCGCTCTCCGCTCGTACACGCTCACGCTTAGCCGCGGTGGGCACTGATTTCCCCCACTCACTCACTCACTCACTCACTCACTGATGCTCGGTGTTTTCAGCCCGGGCTGCAGCTGATAGCGCTGAGCAGCTGGCGCGCGCCTTTTCTGACCAAATGGAAGTGTTCTGGGGCAAATTGCACGAGCAGTTTGAGTCCCCCCCCCGTCCATCTGCAACAGGGACGGGGGACGGATGCCTAACCCGGTTGGTGCAGGCGGAATGGGGGTCCATATAAACACGGTCCACAGCCAGCTGGCCTCTCCAGAACAAAGAGGGGCAGTAAAGCCCGAAGTCGAGTCCGAGGCGCTCTGCTGCGCCGCGTCTCGGCACCCGCGTGGAGCTCGCGGGGCTGTGCTGTGTTTGGCTCCCAGCCTCCCAACAATAGATCGTTATACGACCCCTATTGTAGCCGCTGAGGCACGTTGGCCGTTTTCCATACAAAGTTGGGCGCGCGTGCGTGTGGAACAGGGTTCTCCTAAACGAGGTTCCCCTCATTTCAGCGACATTTGCGCCTTTTTCCCTTCGCGCTGGCTTTGAATCGGTCACAGCGCTGGAGAGAGTCCTGCTGGTATGAGGCGCGCTGGAGGGCTGGTGGGTTGGCAGCTGTGCCAGGCTGCTCGCTCGTGTGCCAGGCTTGCCCACTTTAGGCTGAGGTGTTCCTCCTCGCGCACATCTGTGTGAGCCCAGAGGCGCCGTCACGTGACTGAAATATAGGTTTCTTATTTGTTATGTGGAGATAAATAGTGTGGGCAATGGCGGCACGGAATTCGGGCTGTTTTCCCATTTTCACGCGCGAGTCTTCGTGAAACTGGCGCTGCTTTTCCAGCAGCCGTGCATCTGCACGAGTATCTGTCCATCTATCCATCCATCCATCTGTCCATCTATCCAGCTCCTTTAAAGGGGGAAGCCACCGAAATCTTCTGCATAATTGAGTGGCTGACATCACCAAGTCACTCAGAGCGGTTTGGTGTGAAATTCTCCTTTTCAGAGAAATTGACGAGCCCTCACACTGGCGGCGATAGGAACCAGACGTCTACCCTCTAACAGCTCCCTGCCAGAGAGTAACTACATGAAATGATTGTGAATTCGCTGCCTGGTGTCCGAGACACTGGTCTGCAGCAGTTTTGTGATCAAGTTTTGGTCCAAAACGCATTTAAATCCATTTATTTCAGTCCATTCGTGGCGGAGGGATACATGAAGGGCGTTGTGGGGCAAATAGTCCCGAAAGAAAACAGCAGCATTACATATCAAACCCAGAAGACACGTGTTGGTTCACTGGATTTGGATAGTAAGTAAGATGACAGTGTTTGCGTTGTAGGCATGGCGACCCCTGGCTCCTGTCACCACCTCTGTAAAGACATCTGGGTCGGTTCAGTTCGGTTCTCTGCCACGCCAAGCCGTTCTGGATGACTTTACACCCCAACCTCTGAATTAGGCAGGAATTTTGAAAATCGGTGGAACTCCCCTTTAAGCGCTCTCGCAGGGCTTGACCCATGATGCTCTGAAAACACTGGTGCTATGAACTTGCTTGATTCAGACATGAGTGCAGGTGAATAGAATGAGCTACATCAACACAGATCAGGTCCAAATAAGACATCAAGACATCAGAGCGGTCGCAAATGTGTTGTAGCGCGTTTTATTCACGTGCAGCCACTTGGCGCATTTAAATGCCCGTTCAGAGCGCCGTGATTTCCAGCGCGCGTGTGTAGCATTAAAAGCGCCGCTGCGTAATCCACGCGTGAAAGACTTTGACATGAAGACAGGTTTGAATAGGAACCACTGCCCCTCATAGCCCACCCCCCCCCCCACCAGCCCCCCGTTAGGTTTAGCTCTGTGTTGCTCTCCGTGTGTGGACTTCGTCGCGTGCAGTAGCTGGACCCGAGCACGCGCCGTTTTCTCTCTCTCTCCGTGGCGTTTAAAGTGTCTTCAGGCTATTTTTGTCCTTAAACCAGACGAGGCTGAAGTCCGTGTAACATTCGCCGGCTTCTTGTTCGAATTTCCCCGGTCCACCTTAAATGGTGCAGCAGTTACATTCTGGCGTCTGAGGTAAGCCAGACTGATATGAATGTAGCTGAAGTCAGCTTCTCATGCGCCGGCTTCTTGTTCGAATTTCCCTGTTCCACCTTAACTGTTTAAGGTAACTGCTGCACCATTTAAGGTGGAACGGGGGGTTTATTACAATTTGAGGCGCCAGAATGTAACTGCTGCACCATTTAAGGTGGAACGGTTTAATTGGAACAACATACAGGCGAATAAGAAGCTGACTTCAGCTTCATTCTCTGTCTTACCGTCTCGAACAAGAGCTAAAAGTGCGAGAAGGCGTCGCTCCTCACAGAAACGCAGCGCTGATATAAACAGTGCTGTGGACGTCCTCCGTTCAGATGTGCTGAAGCGTCCCACATGAATAAAATATATCATGTCTACACAAATATAGGCAGAAGTAAACCGAGAGACAGCAGTTGTGCTGATGTGATGTATTTTATTCATGTGGAACCCAAGCGCACATCTGAATGAAGTAATTTCCTTCAGCCTGAGTGGCTGTTTTAGTGAAGTGCGTGGAGTGACGTTAGGCTAATGCCCTCCATGGCGACGGTACAGTAACTGTGTTCAGTGAAACCAAAACAGACACAGAAAACTGCCTCGTGATGCAAGATATGTCCACCACTTTGTCCTTTTTACGGCGCTAAATGTTTAGTCAGAACATTTCACACAAGGTGGATTGTTAAAACTCTTTCAGAGGGCTTTGAGTGATTGAGCGGCTCCTTTTATTGTCACATGACATGGTGGAGGTAATTATATCCAGTGCATCAAGATGTAATTCAGCTGTGTGCAGCACAGAACACAATACAACACAATACATATACTGTGGAGCAGCATACAGTGCAATACACAGCGATTAGTTTAGGAGAACCATGGAACATCTTCCGTTCCACCTGAAATGGTACAGCAGTCACGTTCATGACCATGAGTGGTCATGGGTCTGTATAGAACCATTTTCTTTACTAAAGAACCCTTGATGAACCATTCTATTAGGTGACTGTAATGATGTACGCTACACTCTCAAAAAGCTGGTTCTTTAAGGGTTCTTTAGTAAAAAAAACATGACCCAAACAACCCATGACTCAAAGAACCCACTGTATGATGAAAGGGTTCTTCAGATTGATGGAGAACGTGCTGTAGCTCTTAAAGTGGGTTCTGCTATTGTTACAGTGTCAGGCTTGTAACAATAGAAGAACATTTTTTGGTGCTATGTAGAACCCATTTGAAAAAGGTTCTATATAGAATCATCTACGGCACATTTTCCATCAGTCTGAAGAACCCCTTTATAATGCAAATAGCCCTGTAATCATGCAGAGTGTTCTTTGAGTGGTCATGGTTCTATGTAGAACCATTTTCTTTACTAAAGAACCCTTGAAGGACCATCTTTTTTAAGAGTGTAGTGTATATCATTATAATCTGGCCGTCACATTTCGATGCGCAGGTGAAATGACTGTGTAATTTTCTGTGGGTCTAGACTGAATGTTGTATATTGTTTACACTGTTGTCTCCATATGGTGATAGAATGCTCTTCTCAAAGTATGTTGGCTTAGTTTTTAAAGCTCTATAGCATCGCCCAGAAGGAAGTGGTTGGAAAAGATGGAACGCTGGATGAGAGGAATCTGTAATTCTTCTCTCTGCTTGCTTAAGAGAGCGCTGAGTATAAACATCGTCCGCTGAAGGAAGCAATATTCCTGACACCGTAACAATAGCAGAACCCTTTTTAGTGCTATATAGAACATTCTTCCATCTACAGCTTATTCTCCATCAATCTGACAAACCCTTTCATGATGCAAAGAACCCTTTAATCATGTAAAGGGTTCTTGGAATGTTCATGGTTCTATCCGATCTATCTGATTATCTTCGTAGCTTTACCGACAATACTTTTGGATTTTATTATGACTCTGAATGTCTATATTTCACGTTCCAGACTGTAATAGATGACGCAAGAACATGTGGTCATGTATTGGTGATGTATAGAAACGTTTTCAAAAAGAACCGTAAACAACACAATCTGAAGAACCATTTCACCATGCAAAGAACCATTTAAGCATGCAAATATTTCTTTATAGAACTGATGGTTCTAAATAGGGCCTTTACCAAAGAACCTTTTAAGAGCTTTCTTTTAAGTGTTTTTCAAAGTATTCATTCATTCATTCATTCGTTCATTCACTGCTCTGACTGTGTGAGCTTACCAGCAGTTTGGCTGACGAGGAATGGGTGATTAAATCATTCAGTGATGACCTCAGCTTCCCTGCTGGCTGAGTCACTCCTTTACAGAGTTCATCCTGACAGATTTCTCTTGTATCAACACATACAGTGACCCTCTGTGCTGTGAGATGTTAATGTCAGTGTAGGCCTCACTGCCTGCAGGCAGACACTCATGCGAAAGGTCATTTGGTCATCCATCACTTAGGTTAGTCGGCGACGTGTCATCTGCAGGGATGAGACAGTGTAAGAATTTCCTTTCATGATATCAGTGACCAGAACAACGGCTTTCATAGTTTGGGACACGGAAATGCACAAACACACACTGAAGTCGACACGTTTGATATTGGTAAGCTTTTTACTTGGGATCTGTTTAACCTCTTCAACTCCTTGAGACCACCGGTGGTTCCAAAACGTACTTCATCATATTCTTCATAACTTCCATATTTCATCATCTACATTCAGAAGCTGGGCGTCGTATGAGGCTGTAATGGTCTTCTTTCCAGTCAAGTAGATGGTGATGTAATTTTAAACCCTTATAATAAAAGAAGCTGAGCTTGCGCGTTTTTTTTCTACTGAAAGTCGACCCATTTTTCCGCAAATCTGGGCCATAAACTATAAACAGATGTCGTCTCTTAGGTGATCTGCTTTGTAAAAATGATTTTTATAAAATAATTCAAAGAGTGTATTAGTTTTTTGTCTTTCAGCAGTAAATTGTAAGCATATGTGTGTGATTTTATTTGCAGTTACTGAATAATTTGCATTATGATTTGGTCATGTAAATTCAGATGGAAAAAACAAAAAATACCTTGGAGAATAAGAGGATGTTCACATTACCAGATTTAAGGGACACAAATCAGATTTTTTGCCCTAATGTGACTTGGATCTGTTTCTAATACTGATTCCCGATGCTGATTCTGATCAAATAGAAAGCTACTGCGCTTTAGAACATTACAGTAATAGCAATAAGGGTTCTAAAGTATCATAAAGGGCACTGTGACTTATCAGAAACGTTTTTTTTTTCTTTATATTACGATTTTAATGTTTAATGTTCTTTTTAAAACGTTATATTACAGATTTACCATCACAGGGAACAGCAATTGGACCATGCAGAGAACCATTCATGCATTCATGTGGTTATTTGAGTGTATATAGGTCTGCATAACCATTGTCTTTGCTTAAGAGCACTCAAAAGACTACTTTACAAATAGTGCACTACCCCACAGGAAGAAATAAACAGCCAACAATATGACAAATAATGTGACTGTGCCATTTCAGGCTACAGGATTGGATCGGATTCATTCTTTTCCCTTCTCATATCTGATATCCAACCCAGCATGTTCTTCTGATAGCCTCCCGGGATTACTAACCATCAATATCTATATGCCATATATGAATACCTGTAAGCCATCTCTGTTTATAACCCCAAAACAATCTGTATACAACTCCTCAGAAACTGTGTAAGTAAGCATTTTAAAAAAAGATAGTAATCATGTATGATAATTGGAATATTCTATTTGGAAATGGTGTGATTTATTATTGTTTTTTACACTGCAAACTTGTAATTGTTCTCTTCTTATTTACATACTGAGCGGTTATTGGTAACTGTTCCATGTCTAGTGGTCTGTCTGCGAGAGCCAGGGTCTGGGGCAGGACAGTGGAATGGCAGAGAGTCGTTTGCGGCTTCTCTCCTCCTTTTGTCAGTTTTCTGGGGTGGGATCAAACGGCGCCGGCATGCCCTCATCCTGTGAGTGAGCTTTGAGCTGAGCTGCCATGTGGAGTCACTGGAGGTGGTGATCGCTGAACAATAGCTACTGTCTGTGCTCACTTGCCTGACTCTCTCTCTCTTAGTCAGCCCCTTTCTCTGTCTCTTTTTTCTGTCCGTCTATCTCTGATGGTTTCTGTCTGTCATTCTCTCTCTGTGTAGTGCAGGGTGGTATCGATAAAATTCTTTTTGAAGTAAATCACCATGATCTTGTATAAACAGTAAACAGTAAAAAAAAACACTGTAAACAGACACAAAAATGTGTGTGCTGATACTGATATTTGGTATTTTACATGATGTTAATACATAAAAATGTATAAAATATAGTAACTGAGACCACCTCTACCTGGATTACCATTATGGAGAAATGTAAAGCTGTAATTCTGTCATAAATGCAGCGAAATGAATAAAATACAGATACAGTGGGGCAAAAAAAGTATTTAGTCAGCCACTGATTGAGAGAGGTCTGTAATTTTCATCATAGGTGCACTTCCACTATGAGAGACAAAATGAGGAAAAAAATCCAGGAAATTACATTGTAGGATTTTTAAAGAATTTATTTGTAAATTATGGTGGAAAATAAGTATTTGGTCATAACAAAAGTTCAACTCAATACTTTGTAACATAACCTTTGTTGGCAATGACAGAGGTCAAACGTTTTCTGTAAGTCTTCACCAGGTTTGCACACTGTATTGCTGGTATTTTGGCCCATTCCTCCATGCAGATCCTCTAGAGCAGTGATGTTTTGGGGCTGTTGCTGGGCAACACGGACTTTCAACTCCCTCCACAAATGCTTTTTACGGAGCCACTCCTTTGTTGCCCGAGCAGTGTGTTTGGGATCATTGTCATGCTGGAAGACCCAGCCACGTTCCATCTTCAATGCTCTCACTGATGGAAGGAGGTTTTGGCTTAAAATCTCACGATACATGGCCCCGTTCATTCTTCCCTTAACACAGATCAGTCGTCCTGTCCCCTTTGCAGAAAAACAGCTCCAAAGCCTGATGTTTCCACCCCCATGCTTCACAGTAGGTATGGTGTTCTTGGGATGCAACTCATCATTCTTCTTCCTCCAAACACGACGAGTTGAGTTTTTACCAAAAAGTTCTATTTTGGTTTCATCTGAGCACAAGATATTCTCCCAATCCTCTCCTGGATCATCCATGCTCTCTGGCAAACTTCAGACAGGCCTGGACATGTACTGGCTTAAGCAGGGGGACACGCCTGGCACTGCAGGATTTGAGTCCCTCTCAGCGTAGTGTGTTACTGATGGTAGCCTTTGTTACTTTGATCCCAGCTCTCTGCAGGTCATTCATCAGGTTCCTCCGTGTAGCTCTGGGATTTTTGTTCACCGTTCTCATGATCATTTTGACCCCATGGGATGAGATCTTGCGTGGGGCCCCAGATCAAGACCATTTTCTTACAATTGCTCCCACAGTTGATTTCTTCACACCAACCTGCTTGCCTATTGTAGAGTCACTCTTCCCAGCCTGGTGCAGGTCTACAATTTTCTTCCTGGTGTCCTTCGACAGCTCTTTGGTCTTGGACATGGTTGAGTTTGGAGTCTGACTGTTTGAGGCTGTGGACAGGTGTCTTTTATACAGATAACAAGGTCAAACAGGTGCCATTAATACAGGTGACGAGTGGAAAACAGAAGAGCTTCTTAAAGAAGTTGTTACAGGTCTGTGAGAGCCAGAAATCCTGCTTGTTTGTGGGTGATCAAATAATTATTTTCCACCATAATTTACAAATAAATTCTTTAAAAATCCTACAATGTGATTTCCTGGGTTGTTTTTCTCATTTTGTCTCTCATAGTTGAAGTGTACCTATGATGAAAATTACAGACCTCGCTTGCACAATCAGTGGCTGAATAAATACTTTTCTACCCCACTGTATTTCAGAACTGTAGCCTTCTGAGCCTTCAGATTATCATCAAACGTTAATCCGAAAAATGTGTCCAGGGCCGATAATTGTTTTCTAATTAGCCATTACCAACACCTTTACAGTGTGGTCGAACTGGTCATTCAAAGCACCCAGCAAATAGCATACATAGCTTTTGTTATCTATCTGTCAATACCTCTAAACCTAAAAATCAATACTGAGGCTATTCTCGGTAAACCGGTATAAATGACATATTTCACCCAGTTTTATCTGTCGCCCTCCTGCTCTGATGTTGGTCTCATCGCCGCCCCCACCCTCGCTGGTATCTCTAATGAGATCTTTTGTTTTTCTTTTTTGTGGACAGGTGGATTTTTCTTTCTCTCCTCAAACATATGGCAGGAAAAAGGTTATTAGACTAAGCTTCACACACACTGATGGCGATAAGGATAGTATGAAGACATAACCCGCTCTCTGGATCATGGCAGAGGCTACAGCAGGCAGTACCTTCATTGTGTTGAAGAAAAGGAGTTGAAGAGTAGCTTTGCAATTGGAGCTGTGAGTGATCAAGGATCAGGCATTCATATCAATATAACTACTTGTTAGGCTGTGAGGGACAGTAACTGAGACAAGATCAGTGCTCTCAGTCTGAAATTTGTTACAGTGTTGTCTAGAATTGGTTAAATGAAGAAATGTGATGTTTTACAACAAAATTGAACTTGGAAACAGGAAATTAATAATTAGGGCAGGGGTGTCAAACTCAACCACTAAAGATGCCATATTTTAAAAAATTGTTTAAATTTATTTTGTGCTGTAACCCTGGCCATTGTTTATTCAAAACACGTAAAATGTCAGTAGTAAAATATAGCCACTCGTGGTAAATCTGGATACAATTCACGCACACACATTTTCTAAGCCACTTCTGCCTCAGGGTCGCGGGCGGGGATTGGGGTGGGGGTTCGGGCGGGGGTTGTGTGAGTGTGTGTGTGTGGGGGGGGGGGTTGGAGCCTATTGAAATATTACACGAATACATAAAAAGTTTAACAAATTTAAATGTTCCTCAGTCTTTTAAACCTACCTATTTGCTTGAACTAGACCCTAGACCCTTCTCTGTTGCGAGTTCATTAATGGGTTAGGATCAATTTCTGAGCAGCTGAGTTGACATTAGTTGTGTATATTGGTGGATCTGCAGCTGAAGTGCATCTAGTATATTCGGTGACTTCATAGAGATGTGTAGAACTGAGGTGTAACCGCTGTCTCATAGATTATTGTTTGGGTAGGAGAATCTGAGCACACGTTACATTGCAGTGCATGCTGGGGACTTTAGTGCAGCACATGGTGAAACCGACTAAAATGAATAAAAAATGAAAACAATTTTTGATCTGTCCCATGGGCCTTGTGTTTGACACATGGGTGTCATAAACTGAAAAAAGCATGATTTTCTGCACTGTAGCTGTCCTATCAAAACCTTAGATATTGAGTTTTTCTTATTTACACCATTTGGAAATGCCAGCTTCCCTTTACATATGTTTCATGTTGAAAGGAATAAAAGCGATCTTAAAAACCTTACATCAGATTTTATCCCTCTCCTATGAAACGACCGTTTTGGAGATGTGAGTTTTTGACTGTGACGGTATGTATTGAATTGGGTGTTCTGCCTATTTTCAGTTCCTGTACATTCAAACAGTGACGATCGTGCACTCTTCGCTTCGCTTGGTTCTTCACATTGGTTTGAGGAGTGACAGGATGAAAGTAAACAGAAGGGCCGACCCCAGTCTCCTGCAGGATGACACCGAACACCAGCATAACAAAAAAGAGGAAGCAATCCGAGCACTTGCACTGATTCCCCTAGCAGGCCTCTGTTGACCCTTGGAGTTCACATTGCTCAGGACTATTGTTTGGCTGGTCATCGGAGAGCTATTGCACAATGTATTTATTGCAAAATTTAGCTCTTATGTCAATATGGAGGCCTTGACCTTCTTTGACTAATTCGAAACACAGTCAGGCGGCGTGCTGGAAGATGGAATACCTCACCAAGTCATGGCATCTTCTTGCCAAAACTTACAGTTTATAATAATTGCCTGGGGCCTTGTCAGTCTCTTGTATCAAATGAGCGAGATTTTATTTTACATTTTTTCATTTCTTTTGGCGTCTGCAAGCGTGTTTGCACAGAAAAAGAATAGCCATGAGAGAAGCATTACCGTTATGTGAAGAATGCCCCATATAGTGCCAGTTCACATCAATCGTGACACATGCAAAGACCACTGAGCTGTAGTTTTCATGCCCCATCATTTCTGTCTGCAGATACACCCACTGAAAGAGAGCTATGTGAAAATTGTTAGTCTGTCAGTGGCTGCATCAGTATTGCAGGATGGGACATCAAGATGTGGAGACAGGAGACTGAGCGAAAGCAAAAATCTTTCTTACCAGGCAAGTCAGGTTTTTCACATGACCGGCCTTTAGCCCTGTCAGTTTTCCATCCAGAGCCTTTGTCTTTGTCCTCTGAAAACCTACCCCCAGAGTAGTAGGTGCTCATATCCATACTTTGTGTGAGGATGTGAATTTATAGGCCATTAGATTTAAGAAGGAGGGGGTTCAGGCATGCTCCTCCCCCCACACTTCAGTTATAACATTACATTACATTACATTTTTGGTTTTGTTAGCCTCGTTAACACAACAAATGTGACAGCAGCACTGAGAAATCCTGAAAGATCTTACAGTGAGAGATTGTAAGATGTTGAGTTGAAGAACTTAATTGGCCTTGCTGTCTTTGGGCATAGGATGGTCCCCCCTCTCTTATCTATCACTCACATCATTCAGCACAATAAATAGGAAGAAAAAACTGTGGGGAAAAATTAAGCAGGCCAGTACCTGCTAAACAAGACAAACTTTGCTCCTGAGGGTCTAAGCATTGGCCATCATGTAGGGAAGTTTGAACACTGGTAATGCCACAGCCGCCTGTAATTTGAAAATCAAGAGAGCATAAATGGCCTCCTCTGTTCTGAGTGCTTCCATCTCCTCCCATGACTCTGCCAACGTAGGCATCTGTTAACTGACGTAACAGTATCACATTTTGCTTGAGAAAAAAAGTCATTCCATACCTCATAGCTGTATGCAATCTATGGCGACATGAAGCTACGCAAACAATGGCATGGATGATGACAGTGGATGACTATCAGAGGAGAGCTTTAGCAATGCAAATTGTCCATGGTGGGCAAATAAAACATCATTAGGCTTAAAACAATGGAACAGCTGCAAACATGAATGCACCATTAGTGTTCTCCTCCAAGCGTGTTGAGCTGTCCAGTGACATTGCGTGAGCAACATTTTGAAAAGATACAGTGGCACTGTTTATGTGGAAGCACATGCAAACATCTCCCAAAAAGGAGAAGAGAGTTTTTGCCTTGTACTTGAATGAGACTCGGATGGGTGAAGGGCATCTACAAACACACATACATCTAAACCATACATTCATCATGCCTGTGTTATTGCAGTCAGCAAATTCTGTGCATTGATGACAGAAGAGACATTTAAAGGAGAAACAGCAGCCTTGAGTTCACGGGTGAATGAGTCGGCAAACTCGGCAGGGTGAAAATAAACAGCCCTGGGTTTTCACTGAAGGTTGGGAATGGAAAAAATCTGAACACATGCCAGGCTAAGTCCCTCTGCGTGTTACATTGACAGGCTATGGAGATTCAGGTTCAAATCCCAGTTGTGCCATGTGCCACCTGGAGGCCAACGAAGAGTGCAGTTGGCCATGTTGTCATTGGCTGGAATGGTATGAGACTATGATTTGGCTGTGTTCACAACAAGAAGCTAGAAAGGCAGCGATTCTTTCTTTCTCCCATTGCAATGTGCCATTCACCTGTGTACCTGCATGGTCCCATAGTGGGTTTTGTACACATCAGAGAAAGCAAAATGCTGGCATTGTTGTGCAGCGGCTGTAGGCCCATTGCTGCAGGAAATGACTCTAACTAAATTGGAGGAAACCATAAAAATGGATAAAACTACTTCTAAATGGATTACGCAAAGGTACAAATATGGAAAATTTGCAGAAATCAGATCTGTTGCTCTTTTGATATTTTCATCGTCTGCCTAAGCCAGTGCTTAGTCTCAGCATGGTTGGGATGTGTGTGTGTGTGTGTGTTAGAGACACAGAATGGCTTCCTAATCCCGTGAAGAGAGCTATTTCGCTTTTCGCCCCCCTCCTTCTCCCTTCTAATCAAGTGCTGTTGACCCTCATTACAAAAGTGGTGTGAAGAGACCAGTGTTTTGGAGTCCTTGATTAGGTGGACTAGTGACTCTCTCCCTCTCTCTCTCTCTCTTTTTCTCTCTCTCTCTCTCTCCCCCCCACTCTCTCTCTGTCTCTCTCTCTTTTTTCTGTGATGTGTATGGCAGGCCCTTTGTCACACAACATAGAGTACAAGTAATATAGAAATAAGAGTTATTTGCCTGTGGTTGCTGTCATTAGAACACCTTGTTCACTTTTGCTAAGACATAGATAGAAAAATTGTCTTATCTACATAAATAGAAAGACATCCATCCACTAGGGAAAACTGTGTCTTGCAATACAGCACATAGCCCAGTGGACCTCAGAAGTCTTGTTGTCAGTTTGTCATTGTCTACATGCCCATATAAGGAATTTGTGTCTAAGCCATTTCTCTTTATGGGGAAAATGAAGGCCGTTCTCGAAAATCAGTGTTAAGAGTATCGTCTATACGCTTTTGTTCTACGTACATTCTTTCCCCTGAATGTCACTGGATCCTCTGATTTATGAGGTTGTTGAATAGGCTAAATATGATTATTGCTTCAAACAAGCTAAAAGTCCTGCGGACTGAGTTGACATCACAAGACTGGCCACTTAACCGCCCTGTTTTCCAGATGTGGTGGTTAAGTGCATTTAAGTTGAATTATAGCAATACATTTACTATCATGAATTGTCATTTTAATGCACAGGAGTTAGCTTGCTTGCAGCGTATATGTAGCAGTATTTGTAATTTAACCACAAATACAGGGATGTTTGGGGGAAGACTACGCAGGACCAAACGTTTCGGCTTTGGAACATTTTTTTTTACCACAAAGCATGAAAACTGCGATCTTTGACAATATTCATTTTCCCCATTGAGAAAAAAACACATTGCTCTCTAGACTCCATAAACACACAGTTCCTTATATGGACATGCTGCTGACTGCAAAGTGATTCTCAACATCAGATATCTAGACAATTTGAAAAGCAAAATATTTTAACCTAAAACGTATATATTAACTAAATGAACACAAAAGGATCATTTCTCAAAGGGAAAGATTAACATTAGATTAACATTCAGCCAAGACATGTTTCACGTCCAAAATTTATTTTGGTGCTGGAGCTACGTGGCTAATGTAGCTTCGAAATACGAGTCGATAGTCACCAAAATCTTTTCGGTAAATGCATCCCCACAACTTAAACATACCTAATGAAATATAAAAATGGCGGAAACAGTTTTGGGTGACTATTGAGTTATGTTGTTTGTTAGCAATTTAAACTTGTAGCTCCAGTTTTAAACCAAAGAATATAAATTTGGCCACCAAACACATCTTGGCTGATTGACTCCCTCTGAGAAAGTGGAAAATTGTGTATATTTGATTTTTATGCAACATAGTGTTTGTAATCTTGTACCAGGCTCTAGTGTCCACTAGGTTCTTCTGCTCCTGATTGTTCTCATTGAAATGCTAATTCATCAGTGTCAGACAATGATGGCCAAATAGATGCTATGCTGGGCTAAAATTAGCACAATAAACAAAGGGCAGTAGGCGAGCTGGTTTCACCTGGGCGCTGGAAAGGCTGAGCATGGTTGTGTACAGCCTGAACGCTGCAGATTTTTCTGTGTAAAATCTCATCAGGATTCCACACACTTCCCTGTTTCCAGTGCAGTTCAGGCAGAGGAGTCACGAGGGGGCATTTGTCAGAAATATTGATGTGCCTGAAGAACTTGCAGAGCACTAAAGCGTGTCTGTCACATCTTCAAAAAAAAATATTTGGGTTTGGGCAGAAAACTGAAGTGCTGATGTACAAACATAATAGCTTTCAGTGCTTGCTTATTGGCGGTTTCATTATGTTTATTTAATGTGGTCACTGAAGTTTCTTTTTTAAGACACTGGAAATGTGGTGAAATGGTTTAATCTTTGATTAATTAGGACTTTTTTTCAGCACTTCTTTAGACGTAATTAAAATGTGGGCCACCCAGTGAGTGTTTGACTTTGTGAAAACAACTAGATGCGCTATGAAAAGAATGGAGCTAATGGAGACTTATTTGGATATGAAAAGAAAGCCGTGGCCTCGATAGACGGCCTACCTTCACAAGCGCACATTTGACTTGTTAAATCTGCCTTCCATTGCAGCCATCAGCACATGCTCGGTGCATTCAGCTCAGCTAAGAAGCTGCAGCATCATTCAGCGTTTTCCTCCTGGCACCAGCCTGTGCCTCCACTGCGCTAATCAAATCACCGTGATTGCCGCTCAATAGCGTCTTCCACTAGTCAGGAAATGTATTACAATATATCACCGGATTACAATGGGCAATGAACTCCGACTCTGCATCAAACCCAAAGGCGGCAGCCCATGCGGTGATGCCGAATCATTCCTTTTGCAATATTTGCATCTCTGGCTTACGGGAACGGAAGCATATAGGAATGTTGTTTTTGATTAATTAGGGTTCATTAGTGGTGTAAAGGCCAGTGGAGCATTAGCCTCATAGAGAGTGGCTAAGCAATTTTCATACTTCTCACTCGCGCTAGCACAAAGGCCACACTAGAATTTGACTAGATTGGCTAAATAATCCAGACATTCCCTTTTTAGGCTATTTATACACCTGGGTGGATTAAACAAACAGGGGCTGTGGCAAGAAAAGGTTTCTGATAGGATCTCATGGGGCTGGAATTCAGTTGTGTTGCCAGCACTGGCTATCGTGCGGCCGTGATTTACATCACCTCGCTGATGGAAAGTTAAAGCTAAAACAAAATGACTTGGCAATGGCCTGGGCGTGTGCCTCCCCGGCCCAAATTTAAGGCTGGCTCGAAGGCCACTGCCAGCTGCAGGAAGGGAAGAAAAAAAACCCTTCTGAAACCTCAAACCGCTGAATCTGAGGAGTGAGTAAAGCCTCATTCTTCCTGTGTGAGCTTAGCCTGACCCTTCCTAACCCAGCTAAGATGGTTAAAAGAGAAACAGAGATAGAGAGAAAGGGGGAGAGAGAGCAACAACTGAGAGGGAGCCAGTGAAAGACAGAGTGAAAAAAAGATGAGGGGAGAAACAAAGAGGAAGTAAGAGAGGGACAGGGAGTGAGAAACAAAGGGCCACTGAGCGAGAAGGCAGAGTAGAGAAGCTGAAAGCCGCAAGCATCACTTTCATTTCTGCCACTGTGCCTGGTAGAGGGGGAGTGGCAGTTGAGCAGAAGAGCCATCCTTTTGATCTACAGGCCACTTATGTTAAACATTCTGACCTGTTAACATAATATACCATAGAAATGTCCAGCACATCCTATTTTTTCCCTCACTGTTTCCCCTCTGTATGTTCACCCTGGCCTCTGTCATTTCCCTAAGCCTGGTCAAGTGCTGCTGCCTAATTAACAAATGTACTGTGGATTAGCGTAGCAATGGCTGTAAAGGTTTATTAGCAATCCATTGAGTGAAAGGAGTGGGAGTGACTAGGCTTGGCATCAACAGAAGCCACTCGATCAATACTTCACCCCCCTGCCCCAAACCACTCTTACCCTAAACGCCCCCCTCTTCTCCCAGCTGCCCCCCCTTCACTGGCTCAGTGTCCACCCCGAGACATTAATGCCTTCAAATGGATGGATTGAGTGGGACTCCTGCAAAAGTGCAGAAAATCTGAATGTGGTGTTGTAAAACTTTCCCACTCATTGCCTAATGCAATTAAACTTTTAAAGATAAGACTGCTTTTCGCTGCATAATCCATTTTGAAACTAACCCAGCCGCTCCGTTTTTTCTCTTTCTCTCTAGACATGAACTACTGAAACTGCTAAGAAAAGAAAGTCTTTGAAAAGCTTGAGGGAAGAGCTCCGTCTCATCCCCTCACCAGAAGAAAGCTTTGGAATCATGAAGCTCTCATGGCTGTCGACGATTTGCTTTTCATTTCTCTGGGGAACCATCGTGGCATTCCCGGCAACCCCCACCGGGCCACCTATGGAGACGGGCTTCACCTTCCGGGTGAAGGACACAAGCCTCACACACCTAACTGTCCACCGCAGGACAGGCGAGGTATTTGTGGGTGCTGTGAACAGAGTCTACAAGCTGTCGGCGAACCTGACAGAGCTACGCTCACACCAGACAGGGCCTATGGAAGACAATGCTAAGTGTTACCCACCGCCCAATGTCCGTGCCTGCGTCCACAAGCTGGAGCCTTCTGACAATGTCAACAAGCTTCTGCTCATCGACTATGCTGGCAACCGGCTGGTGGCCTGTGGCAGCATCTGGCAGGGAGTGTGCCAGTTCCTCCGATTGGATGATCTCTTCAAGCTAGGGGAACCTCACTCACGCAAGGAGCACTACCTTTCTGGAGCCCGTGAAGCGGATGGAATGGCAGGAGTTGTTGTGGGCGATGATGATAGGAGTGATCCAAAGAAGAAAAAGAAAGGTGACAGCAGGCTCTTTATTGGCGCTGCCATTGATGGCAAGTCGGAATACTTCCCCACTCTGTCCAGTCGCAAACTGGTGGAGGATGAGGACAGCGTGAGCATGTTCAGCCTTGTCTACCAGGATGAGTTTGTCTCCTCTCAGATCAAGATTCCCTCTGATACTCTATCCTTGTACCCGGCCTTTGACATCTACTATGTTTACGGTTTCTCCAGCCGCTCCTACATTTACTTCCTTACATTACAGCTGGACACCCAGCTCACCCAGATGGATGCCTCCGGTGAGAAGTTCTTTACCTCCAAGATTGTCCGGATGTGCTCCAATGACACAGAGTTCTACTCCTATGTAGAGTTCCCACTTGGTTGTACCAAGGATGGCGCAGAGTACCGCTTAGTCCAGGCTGCCTACAAGCACCGGCCAGGCAAGGCACTGGCCCAAGCGCTGGGTCTTTCAGAAGATGAGGATGTGCTTTTTGTGGTGTTCTCCCAGGGCCAGAAGAACCGGTCAAATCCACCCAGGGAGACAGTGCTGTGCCTCTTCACACTCCATCAGATCAACTTGGCTATGCGTGAGAGGATCAAGTCCTGCTACCGTGGTGAAGGGAAGCTGTCTCTGCCATGGTTACTCAATAAGGAACTTCCCTGCATCAACACGGTGAGTGCAGATAAAGCTAATTCTCATTCTGTTTGGTTTGTTTTCACCTTTCATTTCTAGAGTTATTATTCCGGTATTAATCCATTGTGTCATACCACTTGTGTCAATACTGTTTTTGACATGCCCTCATCCACTTGGCCTCGCCATTTCCCCTTGAGGGACTCCCTGGGCCATTCTGTTCCTTTATTAGGTTGAGTGAAGTGTCTTTGATGGACCCTTCCGTGAGGGATCCAGTGAACATGACTTGACTTTGTCAACAGAAACTTGCCCAGAAATCATTGCGACCTGACGCATTTACCTGTTCAAACCCCCCAAAAGTGGCATACAATGCTGTTTATAATCCATAGCAGTAAACTACTTTAAAAGGCTTAATATTTCAAAGCCATGATATTTGATTTTTTCTGATAAAACTTCATCACCTTACTGTGCAAAATTGCTAGTTAGTGTTGCTAGTTAGTAAACGCTACACAGCTAACAACAACCAAAAGGCACTGCACCATGGTTCTACGCCAAGGGTTCAGCCAGACAAAGCAATTACTCTCAAATAGTATGTGCATTTTTAAAAACTTCTCCAGTTTCCAGTTGGAGCTGCTGTCTTAATGGACTTTACATTACCTTAATTCTGTTTATGAACATCCTTTATTAGGATCATTTCGATCCGGGGTCATAGCGTGCTTAAGTATCACTCTGTCTCTGTTTAATCAATGATCTGTTCGATCAATAATTCACTTCCCCCATTTGTTTGTCTGTTTGTTTTCCTAAAAGGCCAATTTGCGGATGTCATGTATGACGTTCACTGACCTTATTATGATCCGATGCAGGCTCATCAGTGAGTGTGCATGTAGGAGAACGCCATTTAACACGATTACATGACTTGATCTGCTGTAATGTACAGATGATGAAAAATCCATGGAAGGTAAACAGGATAGTGAAGCCCAGCTTATCACTCCAGGGGATGGCGACGGCTGGACGTCAGAGGCACTATGAATGTGACATTTGAAACGAGTCGAGTGTATCGTGGATCTAATTTACCTCTGAGTACTCTCTCCAGATTATTACTGTTATAAAAAGATTAAATATTTATCTGGTGTAATTGACTGAGAAAAGATGAATAACAGCTGCAATTATGATTTTATATTATTTATTTGCCTTTAAGCTTGCCTCCGGGCTCCTTTTAAAACTTACGGCCTACATATACTTTTCAACATGCTGCTGTTTAGTGTATATGAAGGTGAGAATGCTGTTTTTTGGTTGTACTTGAAAAATACTGTCAAAGCCACATCCCAGGGTTAAGTTTTGGTAATCCATAATGCCTAAGAGGAATTTAAGGTTGTTTTATTGGCTAATATCAGTAACAGTTTCCCGCATAAAATATGCCGGATTTTATTAGTTGTCCTGATGGGTGTTGACCGTGTAAAGACTATTTCATATGCTTTGGCTTGCAAGCCTATGCATTGGAAAGCACTAGTGGCTCTACCAGTATTGCTTTCCAGAAAGGCTGTAACATCAACATAATGTTACGCTCACACCCGGCCAAAATGGAGAACTAGGACATGGGAAATGTTTTTGAAAAGAGATTTTTTTTATTGTTAGCGCAGACAATGATTTGTCTAGCTGTGTAATGGTGCTGAGAACAATGGCACGACACCTCTCAGGCCAGTCTGAGCAGATGGACGAGAGAGAGAGAGAGAGAGCCCGATGACCTGCTTCCTCTATGTAGGAGTGGCTGTGCTTGTTTTTATTAGGTAGCTCCAGGGTTCCCCATGACTGATGCAAATGGGTGCCGGGCTGCTGCAGGGGTATTATTAGGCCGTTCTCATGCACGGCAACGGCCCTACGCCTCATAATGAGGGTGTGCGTGCTCCTGCCTCGTTTAGTACATTTATCCTTCATAAGCATGCAGAAAAACAAGGCGCTCCTATAACCCTGCCCATCCCCTCTAACAATCACTCATACACACGCGCACATAACCCCCCCCGAACCACCCTATGATCACCAAGATGGCTGCTGGGACAAAGAGCGAAGCCAAGGAGTACAAATTCCTCCTTTGAGGCCAAAGAACAACGAGCCAGCAAACACCAGCAAACACCAGCAAACACCAGCAAACACCAGCAAACACCAACAAACACCAGCAAACAGCAAACCCACATGCTTGCTTGCTGGGCTCTACCTGCTGGGATACTCTAGAATGTTATTGCCTATTCACAGTGTTCTAGACTGTTCTCTCGTATTTATGCTGGTCTAGAATGTTATCTTTTTCACACTGTTCTAGAATGTTGGCCAGGCACATGGTCAGAATGTTCACCACCATTCACGCTATTCACAACGTATACACTATTCAACATCGTTCTTCACCTGCTCACAGTCTTTAGTAATGTTCTCCCTATTTTACACTGTTCTACAATGCTCTCCTCCTGTTCAAGCTTTAAAAACATGCCACATTAACATTTTCTAGACTGTTCTCCATATCCCTATAGGATGAATCATCATGTTTATTTCTTGGTGGATAACGCTGGTTGTGCTACACTGGAGCAGCAGGACTTTGTACCGATTCTCATAATTACTTGAGAGATATTTACCCAAAGTATTAGAGAAAAACAGAACTTTTTTGGTGATCTTGTGATGAAACATCTAAATACTTTGTTACTGTGTACCTCCACATATTTGTTATAAAATATTGCCTAACTGTAACTCTAACCTCAGCGCCAATGTGTTTACGTTCAGTCACTGGGTTTCAACTTACTTTTGGAAGCTCTGCCAGCTTTTGAAAGCTGGAAAATAGGGAAAAAACCTTAACCTGCATCAGTATGTTCTTGGGTGTATAACATGAACCCCTACCCTGTTTCTGTTTCCTGGCTGTAGATGTCGACGAGGAGAAATTTTGAAACATTTTTGACGTAAAATACGGAGAACCATGAGAGAACCATGGGCTAGATAAAGCAGAAAGAGGCATATGGAGCCTATTTCTCCCAAAATATTTTGTGTTGGTGTAGAACGTTCCCCTCCATTCACACTGTTTTAGAATATTCCTCCCCATTTTCCTTGTTCTCCTATATTCGTGCTGTTCTAGAATGTTCCCCTTCATTTACACAATTTTAGAATATTCTTCCCCTTTTACTCTGTTCTCCTCCATTTGTGCTGTTCTAGGATGTTCCCCTCCTTTCACACCGTTCTCCTCCATTTGTGCTGTTCTAGGATGTTCCCCTCCATTTACACAGGTTTAGAGTTTATTTTCTCCATTCACACTGTTCTAGAGTGCTCTCCCCGTTCAGTCCTAGAATGTTTTCTGCCATTCACGTTCTTCTGTTATGTTCTCCTCACACTGTTTGAGAATGTTCTCACCGGTTCATTTGGTTTGTCTGTTCTTTTTCTAACACGAATGTTGGTGTTTGTGGGGTTATTTTGCTCTGGCCTTGATGCTGATCCCGGATCACTCTAATCATAACCTCCAGTGTTATGATGTATAGAATCATAACAGAAACACTGGCCTCAGGTCAGCGCACAAATAGCAGATTTAACGGCAAAAGCCAGACACTACCACAGAAAAATGTGCTGCGTCACCTTCATCCATGAGCATTATAGGCCGTCATTAGCGTCTGAGTTATATCTGCCCCGGGAGGCACAGTCTGAACGGAAGGCTGCAGTGTTAAATCAAACGCCCGGGTAAAAGGATGGCAGGGCATTAGTGCTGCTGATGTCATCTGGAGGGTAGGCCGACCTCGCTGAGGAGAGTGAATCTTTATGCGGGGTAAGAGAGCAAGGTGGAAAGGAGAAAAAGTGACGGAGGAGCCGCCGTGACTGTAGCGAGGCTGAAACAGTCGATAGTTCACCGGATGAGCGGAGGAGTGGGTCAGCGCTCGATGACATCATCATTAGGCCTGGCGATATCCTGCAGATGTTCGCTAATACAATTGATTTTTGAATAAGTCTTCCCGAACGGCTTCCCATCAGAAAATGGCGAGTGGTGATTTCCGTGGTTCCAACACCCCCCCAACTTCCATGTCAGCTGAACCCTATTACGGCCCGTCAGAGTGTTTTTGTGAGCTGTTTGGGGGCTCTTCAGAGAAAGGGCATGTCCAAAGAGATGAACTCTTCTCGGTGAGCTGTGGAGCTGGATGATGTCATGTCTGTTGGATGGGTGTGTGTCAGTGGCAGTATAATCCCACAGCCCTCTCCTCTGAGCCTCCTGCTGAGGGGGTTGTCTCCTCCCCCCACTTCCTCCCCCAGATACCATATCAGGCACTTAAGCTTGTCAACAGAGGCCTATGTAACCTCCCAAGGTCAGATTCATTGTCAGTTTCTACTACCTTGGCCTTCAGCTGATTCTGTTTGCCCAGATGCGCTTTTCACGTGTCACGTGCAATAAAGAAAAGTAATCACCAGATTTGTGCTCCAGTGACCTGTTAAGTCAGATGCAGGGTGTTTTATCAACCGGTCTTTAGCACCCTTGCACTTGTATATATTTTGGTATAGATATTTTATGTCTAGCACAAATTGATCTGTCAAAACACATTTTGTGAGTTGGGACGAGATGGTTGTAGTATGAGAAGAAGAGAAGAGGCTGTGTGATTGATGGAGGGGAGAAAACTCTGAGAACTTGGGCTGGAGTTCTGAAAAACGGAGAGATGATGAGGCAGTGGGGTGCAAAAACGTCGACACAGGAAACAGATGGAGAAGATACATTTATAGAATGTTTGGTTAGAGGGAAGAGAGACTTGTCCCCTCACCAATCTTCAGTTATTAACTCCATTATATACAACAAAAATCTGAAGTCTATATAAATGTAACCTGTCAATTTTAAAATAAAATAAATCTGTATTGTTATAGATATATTGTATATGTAAATCTAATTGATACTGTCATGGTGGTGCCAAAGGTTCAGAAAAAAATATAGAATTAAAATACATACATTTTGTAGACATATTGTAACACACATGGCATAATCTAAAAACAGATATGTTGCATATCTAAAACTGATATACATACCATCATGACAGTCAAACTTCTTAAATAAAAAAATAAAAATGAAAATAAAATCTTAAAAATAAATCTCTTAAACAAATGGATCTACATACTGTTGTGGTGTTTCAAAACTGGCAAAACTTTTAATTGACCGTAAGAAAATAATAAAATATATTACATTTGTTACATTTTCATATTTTCCTTGTCGTGATAGAAGGAGGGAAATTAGCTCAGTAGTGACTCAAGCCAGGCATGTAAAGGTTTGCTCTGGGTCCATGTTATCTCTTTAACCTTGTCTGTTCTTTTTCCATCTGCAGCCAAAGCAGATCGGCGACGATTTCTGCGGCCTGGTGCTGAACCAGCCGCTGGGAGGACTTCGGGTCATCGAGGGAACGCCGCTGTACGACGAGCGCACAGATGGCATGGCTGCCGTGGCTGCCTACACATACGGAGATCACTCGGTGGTGTTCGTAGGGACCCGCACGGGCCACCTCAAAAAGGTAAAAGCACTTTGACTCTCCATCTGTGCGTGAGTTTGGTTTTACATGCGAGTGTGGAACAGCCAGCTGTGAGGGACGGTTGTAATGGTCGATGGATGCTACGCTGATAACATTAGCCTGATTGAATTTAGGGTGTTTGAACAGCAGTGGATACGGTGTCTGACTGCATGTGGTTGGAGAGAAACTGTCATGTCTTTGGCTCAGCAAATCCTTGTAACATTTTTCAGGTTTTATATTTTGCACTAGGCGTTCTTTACATTGTTTGAACATTTCAGAAAGAGTGGACACACAGAAATGGTCAAAAATGTAGTCAGTGTAATCTAGGGGTTGCATGTTTTGGGGCGTATTTTGTTCAAAGCCAAATCAGTGTGAGCCAAGTTAAAGGAATGCCTTTGCAAAAAATCTAATTCCACTTACCCCAGATGTAACTGATCAGCAAAGACATGCTTTGTTTCCAGATTTCCCTTTAGTTTAGTGCCTAAGCTGCAAAGCTGTTAGTTGCTTACAAACACTAGATGTCAATAGTCACCCAAATCTTTTCTATAAATGCTTCTCTGAAACTTCTCTCAACCCAATCAAACTTAATTAGGGTATTAATTAAGGTCTCACAGATTGGTCAGTGTGCTTTAGAGCTTAATATGGCGTATGGTGAACTATAAAAATAAACAAATCGTCACCTTGTAGCTGAACACTGGGGGCAGCCACGTTAGACGAACAGATGCTGTGCTGAATTCCGACCCCCGTGCAGAATCTGACTCCCATTCGCATGCTTGAATGCCATGCAGGCGTATGGATGCTATGATTTCTGTTGTTTCTATTTTTAAACTTATCATCATAGACAATAGATAAAAACATAGATAAAAACATAGATTAACAGAATTTATAGAAAGAAGAACAACAGAAATCGCAAAATGTAGTGGTCAGCATCCATATGCCTGTGACATGCTGCACAGAAAGGGAGGCCACCTGTTACATACTCACTCACTGCTGACTGCGGGTGATGTTTTGCTAATTTTTATAGCTCACAGTAAGTCGTACTGTGTCCTAAACCACATTGACACATCTGTGCAACCTTAATAAAGACCTGAGTGAGGCCAGTTGAGAAGTTTTGGAGCTGTATTTACAGAAAAGATTTGGGTGACTATTGACTTTTGTTAGCAGCATTAACCTCTTGGCTCCAGTTTAGAACTAAAGAAGCATAATTTGCATGTGAAACATGTTTTGGCTGATCGACTAGGGTAAGTGTAAACCATGCCTTTAATCTGGGAAGCATATAATTAGACTTTTGTAGAGTTTATTCCATGCATGCATTATTACACCCCTAAAAGTTACCCCTTCAGGTGTACAAGCTGTCGTCACAACAGTGACGATGGCATAAAGTTAGTTGGGCCACTGACGACTCCTGTATTGAGTGTGAGGTCACCGTGCAGAAGCACGGAAGCATTACTCAGTTCTGAAAACTGATATTCGTAAAAAAATCCCGGTGTGTAAGCACTGCCACAGGTGGTTTTGCAAGTGAATGTCAGCCGTGGCAGAGCGAGCGAGAATGTGCCAATGAAGCTTTAGGGGGGTTGAATTGCATTTAATCCTATCATACTGCTGAACATGTTGTTCCCCTGCAAGGAGATATACTGCAACCCATAGAAAACATTCACCCTTCATTCCAAGGCGCGGACACACGCGCACACGCGCAACCCGCAAGCAATAATAAAAGTCCACCACCTTATGACTCACCATATCTGTGAGCAGGGAACAGCTGGAGATGTTTAAAGAATAATACGGTCACTGCTGAGTTTATGAAAATACCCCGCACAAGTTACAGTCTGCATTTCCCCCCCCACTTTCTCTTTCCACCACTGGGCTACTGATGGTCACACCTGAATGACTATGGCTGTGCTGGCGTTCAGGCCAGCAGGGTTCTTTGGAACCACTTTTGATTCCATAAAGAACCTTTCAGTGGATATGGTTCTTTGAAGTAACACTGAAGCGTTTTTGTCACCTAATCTTTCTTTGTTAGAATCAGTTACCATAAACAATTATTTAATGCAGCTCTGTTATCTTAGTCTTTTAAAGCCAAAAAAATATCTTGTAATGAGAATACACATCTGAGGACAGGTCGCCAAATCTATCACAAATAATGGTGTGCTCACTCTAAAACCCACCCTCGTACCACGAATCCAGGTTTTTGTATTCTGTAATCACTGGTAGTTAATTGAATTGTTGATGTAAGTGATTGGCCACCTAGTTTCATACCTACCAGTAGTGGGAAATATATTGTTTCATCTGCTGAAATTATTTTTAAGGTGTTAGTTTTGTTATTACTGGTATGCAAATTAATTCAAATAAGGCGATGTACAAACAGTGCAACCACAGTGCAAAGTGAGTTGTAGCCTGAGGTAAGTTAGTCCAGTATATTGTCAAAGAAGCGTCGTCGGATTGTAATGAGTTAATAAGTTAACAAGGAGGAAAGAGAGTGGAAGGAAAAGCCAGTCTTTTGGGGTTAGCAATTAGCCATTAGCCTAGTATGGAGACAAACCACCTATGGCGCTCCTCGCTCAGTTAGTTGTTTCAGGTGATGCCTCTGTCTCGGCCTTCATGCCAAGAGGCTCCACAGCTTCTCAGTTAAAAATGGTAGTATGAACGGCTTGCAGTATTTAGTAAATTCCAGCAGCAGCTGGGGGTCATAGATGTGTAAGAAACGCACATACGAGGCGAATGAATAACACGAAACTTGCGTTACGTCCATGGGCTAATGCACCATTGGCCACTACTTTGAGCTCTGCTTTGGAGATATTGTATTGGTTCAACAATTTCTCACTTAGTTTGCTCCCAGTCTGATAATTCTACCCATATTTTACCCAACATTTCTTTCCTTGTTGCGAGATCACAGGACTACCCTGTAATTAAAAATGGAAAGAATGGAAAACCCATTGACTCAGAACTCACTTGTAATAGAATCCAGTGGGCAGTTGCTTCAGCACAGCTTCGCGTTCTTTAACTAAGCAGCAAGTTCTTTTCTCAAGCACAAGTTTTTAAAATATACTGTGTTTTAAGCTACTTCACACTAGATTCCTTTTTTAAGAACCATTCATTGAAAGGTGCTTAAGGGAACCAAAAGTGGTTCTTCTACCACTCCAAAGAATGTGAGATGGAGCAGCAGGCACTCAAAACCTCAGGGAGAGAAAACGAGACAGGGTGGAGTCTGTGGCTCTGGGTTTTTCTCACTGTAATAAATGGTTCAGGCTGCGTGTATGATAACCTCTGACATACATCAGAGATGGGCGTGAGAGAGAGAGAGGGAGAGAGGGGGAGAGAGAGGAGAGGAACCCAGCTGGCATCAGAATTTAACATTACTCAGCAGCATAGATCTGTGTAAAATAATGCATTTCTGCTTGGGTTAAGGTTATATAGTTCACTGAGACAATTTTGCATTAAAGAAATTAAATCCGATAAATTTGATGTGAGACACAGGATGCTGAGGAAATCATTCAGAGAAGCTGACTTGGCTTGGCCGACTCACCGCAGACATAATAATTAAAATGAAGTTGGGTTTTAAGGGGAGGGGTGGGGGAGGGAGGGGGTGAAATATGCTACAGCGCTGTGTGTTCTCCGTCCAAGCACCCAACAGGGAAATATAAATGTCCTCTCATCCATCCTGGTATCAGCCCTGAGGCCAAAGGCCACTCCTCAGGGAGCAGTCCTGTTTTGTTTTCTGTCCACATTATTTATTGGGAGTTTGTGTGTTTATGCATGTTTTAATATACCTCCCCGCCACCCACAGCACTGCTGTTCATGATCAAATGTTCAGGTCACGGGCCTTCAGCTCTTGGCCCGTTCTGGAGGCATTATGGAAAAACACGGCATTTGCTGTTTGTCTCTGTGCCGGTAATAACAGTCTCAGTATATTATTTGCGGTGATGATATTTTTGAAACGCTCTCTCCGTCCATATGGGCTGCGCATTCAATGCATATCATAATAAACACTGCTTGTGCGGTGAAATCTTTATGTTTGTCTTTCTCACAAGCGTTCCACTGGAGTGAAAGGCTGAGCTTTCTCGCAGCAGTCAAGGCTGCGTTTGGGAAGGTTCTGCTGCTGCACAATTAATTACATATTACGTCTTATCACACTTTTAGACTCTAATAAGCTAATCATAATGGACTGCAATTAATGCATGCTATTCATGAGCCCAGGCACCTCATCAGAATCAAGCAGGTGTAAAAAGGTGGGAAAAAAATCCTCTCTGTAACTAAGGCTGCCTGACGTGTAGAGGTTGTGAAAACTAGAGCATCATTTTCTTCTGTTATTGTTGAAAAATAAGTAAAAATAAGTACCAGTAGTGCCACATTTAAAAAAAAATCTTTTTATTTTTCATGCAAATCTTCATATTTCATCACTGTCCAAAGAAAAACGAGTATCTCCAAAATGGGAACTCTACAGGAGAGGGCAAAAACACCCTTAACCTTTAATGTAAGTTCATGCAAAGAGATTTTATTCTAATTGATTTTGGGGCATTTCTATTGGTCCAATCATCATGAAATTGTCCCGCAATGTAAAGGAGAACTCCTGTGTTCAAATGACATAGACAAATAAAAATCACCAAAAATAGAGATACGTTTTTCTTTGGACAGAAACGCTGCAGTAAATCCAGTTAAACAGCCATGTAGTGATACATGCAGTGTTCTTTAAAGGGATATTTCACCAGCTTTTTAAAATTGCTGCATGATTCAGTGGTTAAGATGTAAACAGAGCCTTTCCAAACGATTAACTGTAGAGAAACTGAACAACTCTGGTTCTCTTACAGTGGTGCTGACAGGAACCACACCGGCCAGTGATAGTGATGAATCTGAAAAACATCGTTTTCTTTGGGGACTAGTTTGCTGCACATTGCCATGCATATACTTCTCTGATAAATACAGATATGAAAAAGATTTTAAGCAAAGGTCTTGTCTAAAATCTATTAAAACAATGTCCTTTTCGATTCCAATCCATTATTTTATTTCTGTGAGAGGGATTTTAGAATCTCTTCAGACATATGGTTGCTATCATCACCACGATTCTGACTTGGTAAGTTAACACAAAAACACCTTGATGCATGAAAAAAACCCAGAAAGACTCATCTGGAACTGTGATCAGTGGTCAGGAAGCTCACAGCACACTGAAATCATGACAGTTACCAAGCAATATGTTGTTCAGCCTTGTCTGTATCCAGTCATGTACATTTACTCTAAATGCACTGACCAGTCATATTCAGAGGTCTGTGAGCGGTCAGCTCAGAGTTGTCCCACATATGTTGTGTTTCCTCAGTCTACTAAGCGCAGTTAATAAACACAATGACAAGGCCAGTAAAAACAAGCAGCGCTGTTGTTGCCGGCGTCTTGCCGCTAAAGCCTTGTACGGGGCAAGAGGAGGAGAAATGGTGGCTCCACATGTCCAATAATGCTGTGCCTTGTTTAATTTGTTAATCATTGCTGGAATACTGGCCTTGCAGTACTGAGATCACAGAAGGCTGCAGTACACAGATGAGCCCTCTGTCCAGTCACTATGGTTTTGCTGTGTCTTGATTAATTATATTTCTAGACGAGTTTCTTTGCCTTTTTAAGATAATTAAAGGCATTCGTGTAATTCAGTAAAGGTAAATAACCTTTAAGGGTTGCGTTTTTTTTTTTTTATTTATTACCAGGCATATCGCAACTGCAACATGCACTGTAAAAAGTGTTGAAGTAAATAACACTCAAATGACATCTGAGGTAAGGAACTCAGTTTCTGCGCTCAGCATACTCTCAAAAATCATCTCATACTGAGCTCTGTTAATGACTCATTAAATCCAGTGGAAGAGGAATTCCACCAGTTTTTTTCTAAATCTGCTTAATTAAATGGTTACAGTCATTTAGAGTGGTTTGATGTGCTCCGTTCTAGGAAAGCTTACCATCAGAACTGTTTACAGTGGAGGTGATGGGAACCAGACGTCTGAAGCGTTTAATGCCTCTGAAAGCTCCCTCACAGAAATGTATTACTTGAAGTGGTTATGGGTATGCTTGCTGATGCTGCTATTTTTGAGTTAAGATGTTGGTCTTATTCAGGCCAGAGGCACCATGCAGGGTGTTTTAAAGCAAAATAGTCCTCCAAAAAAAAACTCTCTTTTTTTTTTTTTACTATTTTACCATTATCAGCATTCCATTTAAAATTCCTGTCACATCAGTGCAAAGACATCTGAGCTGGTGAGTTTCTCGACCGTGAACCATTTCATATCAAACCACTCAGCGATGGTTGAACAGTCATTAATTCCCTTTTAATTTAAATAGATTCAAATGTTTGCGAAGTACTGTCTTTCATCACAATAATGGTGACTTGCTCTCTTTTCAATTTAAGGTAAATCAGTGAAAAAGGATACTTGCAAACTGTTGCATCAATTTTTTATGTAGAAAGAACGTTTTGTGCAGAGTACCAGTGTAAAGTCTAATGCAAACATTTGGACACCTCAGTCAAATGACATGTTTGCAAGTGAGAATAAGTCCACTGCACACCCTCTACTGCCCATGTGTCAAACACAAGGCCCACGGGGCTCACCTCACAGTCCTGAATAACCCACAAAAGTATTTAAATTTTCTATTAACCCGTTTCACAATGTGTTGCACTACAGTCCCCAGCATGCACTGCAACATAATATGCTCTGACTCTCCTACACCAACAACAGTCTATAGGACAGCCGACGTTCTACACAATTCTACACAGTTCCAGTCCAGTCGTGTCACGAAACACGCTAACTGCAGCTAACATAAGCACCTAGTGTTAGCTCAGTGGCTCAGAAGCTGAGCCCAAGTCTTAATGAACTTGCAGCAAAGAAAGGATGCCAGGTGTCTAGTTCAATCAAATAGTTAGGTTCAAAAGACTGAGCTCCTGGGGATGTTTAAACTTGGAATATTTAAAGTGCCCATATAACATTTGAAGGTCAACTACAAGTGTCTGTATTTTGTTACTGTTGAAGTTTTTGCGTATAATTGCGTATATAAGTTTTTGAATAAACAATGGCCACTTTGGGTTACAGCACAACATTAATCAAAAATGAAATAATTTTTTTTCTTAAGATTTGTTGTTTTTTGATATGGCCTTTAGTTAATTTTGATATCTCTTATCTCTTTCTCTCTCTCTCTCTCTCTCTCTAAATATATATATATATATATATATATAAATATATATATATATATATATATATATATATATAATATTTATACTTTACTCCAGTAATGTTCCAGTATATTCAATTATGCTGTGTTTTAATTTGAGGGAGTTTTAACTTATTTTCTCTTAGAAAAGTCCAGGAGTGTTTAAACTTTTGCGTATGACCATAAGCGTACTAATGAAATGTGGCCCATTTCAGCTGTAATGCAGACCTAATGTGCAAGAGGCGGGCTGGGATTTCTGGACTGGGAATTAGACAGCTGCGCTCCGCTCAGGCTGGCGCTGGGCGTGTTTGTGATCGGTTTCATGCTTCTGTGTGGGTGTGTCGGGGGCAAGGTCATTAATCCGAGGATCAGGGTCTGCGGTGAATAAGGATAATGATTTTCATCTTGCTATCTGCAATCAATGAAACGTTCACTCGCTCCGTTTCCACTGGCCGCGTGCCTCGCGGAGTAGCCTAACTTGTTTATAGAAAACCAAAAGCGGCGTAGGCCAACCCTCCTTTCTCGGAGGCAAACAAATGGGCTGAGATAATAGATCATGTTTCGCCAAACACCAGCATTGTAATAATATTAATGTCTTTTCACATCACTGAAAAAAGCCATTGAATTTAATCTACTTCAGATGCGACCACTGTTTCCGTATGAATAAAATGTATTACATCAACAGAGTTTTGTCCGCTCACGTTTGGCAGTAACTGTGTTGATGTAATACATTTTATTATGTGAATAGTAATGTACACATTTGAATCGAATAAATTCAGTGCGTCATTGTTTTTCAGGTTGACATGGTGCGGTAGTGTGGCATGTTAGTCTACCTGTTCTGCTGTGGACTGAAGAGTGCTGGTGTATGCTGGGTAATTGCCTCCTATCTCCCCCTGTGATGGCCTGTTTGTTTTGGCAGGAGAAAAGAGAGCGCGGGCTGCTTTTCTCAAGCTGTACGGAAATCACCCAAGAGCCGTTAGTGCTTCCTGTCCCTGCAGGCTGGTGCTAGAGTTAGCAGGAACGCAGAGGCTCCAGGAGAGAGAGGGAGAGAGACAGAGAGAGAGAGAGAGTGTTGTTATCACACACTTGTGTTCAACACAAATATATGTATTTTTCTCAGCCTAGTCATTTTGAGGCCGGGCCGTGCTCTCCGGTTGTAGTTTTTGGTACACCACCACCTCTGATCACAATTTCGATATTTCTTCTGTCACACAGCAGACCATGTGTGGTCGTCGTCAGACTTTCTTCCACTGAACTCCAAAACGATCCTCCCTCTCCACTTTTTCCGCATTCGTTTTCAACCAGCAGTGATCTCCGCTTAGTCTGGAGGAAGAACCATCCCAAATTTTGCACGCTTCCACTTTGTTTTGCTCTACAGACTCCGCCTGGCTTTAACCCAGTTGGGAGATGTTCCTACAGCCGCTTTTTAATTAGTGTGCTGAGATGAGTGATGGAGAGAGCGCTTCAGCTGCAGAAGTGTATGTGCAAAATATTTCCAGAAGTGATTAAAGATCATAACAAAGATTGACATTAATGCTACATCCACACAACTGGAAGAATACCACACAGAATCTAGTGAACAATGCTTAATACGTTGAATTGCTTCAACCAGGCTTCCTGGTGTTAAGCATGGGCAATGTAGCACAAAAATAACATTATGATACATGAAGGTATTTTCTCCATACACCAAATATGAACAATTTCAGTGTGTATTGTAAAATCTAATTTGAAACACACACACACACTAAGCCGCTTCACCTTCTGGGTTGCGGGAGGGGGGTTGCTGGAGCCTATCCCAGCTGTCATCAGGCGAAAGGCAGGAAACGCCCTGGACAGGTCACCAGTCCATCACAGGGCGGACAGACACATTCACTCACACATAGTGGCAATTTACCACATCCAATTGGCCTGACTGCATGTCTTTGGACTGTGGGGGGAAACCAGAGTACCTGGAGGAAACCCATGTGAACATGGGGAGAACATGTAAACTCCGCACAGAAAGGACCCCGGTCACCCAGCTGGGGAATCGAAACCCAGGCCCTACTTGCTGTGAGGCGACAGCGCTACCCACCATGCCACCCTAATTTGAAACAGTGTATGGAAATTTAAAACTATTGCCATTACGTCTCTCACGTATCATCTTTTGTCATGAATATTGTCAGCAATCAAAACTAGGCACCTGAGTGCAGCCAGAGTCCTTAAAGGAAAGCATTACGAGACCAGACTCTAATCTCTTTAAATGGGGTGAGGCCTAAAAATTTGAAACTGAATGTCAAATGACTGATTTAAAACCATATTTGGTCCAAACATTAGCATATGAATGCGCCTTATTTTTGCTGTATCAAAGAAGTGTCGTGTAAAGACACCACTGTGTAGTATCAAACAGAACTTTTGAACTTTGTTTGTGGCTGCACCTCTGCTAAATTTACAGTGTTTTGCTAAGGTTTGTTTCCCCATATGAGGTGTGGGGAAGGGGAAGTTCATTAGAATGTATAGGTATCTGAACATTGCTAACCTGGTGTTCCAGTAAGGCAGTGAATGTTAAACTTCTGGTTGTTTTTTTTTGTTTGGTTTTTTTTTATTTTTGGATATGCAGCACCTCAAAGAATGAGGCTTTGCATTCCTGACACTGTGAGCCATTATTTATTCATAAAAATATAAAGCATTTTCTCTTTGTAATTTGTTAAAATGAAGCGACATTGAAATTGAGGTTAGAATGTCTGATGTGAGCTTTTGCGCACAAAGCTGATTCCACCGGTCAGGATTCTGTCAGCTACATTCTGAATGGCTATCCACACATCTGCCCACTTTAATTCAGTGCTTTTCTCATCCGGATGGGAAGCAAAGTTTTGTTTTGTCCAGCTCAATTCTAGTCAGCAACAGTGAACAGCTGACTGCACTGGACTTTATGATGAAAAAGGAGCCTTTTTGAGAAAAATGTATGGGATATTTTCCACAATGGCCTGTCCAAAGTGGGCTATGATTGGTCACGTGACAGTCTAACACCACCTTCCTGAAAAGGTATGTGGTTCTCGGCCACATTATGTGTTGAATCACTGATGTTTCAAGATATTTAGTTTGTCTGAGGATTCGAACAAGCAGGTGTGAACAAATACACTGGAAAAAGAATACATTTTAAAATTGCTATGAAAAAACAGCATTTTGTAATTTAATGTTTCTGAATGTAACCTATTCAAGAAGGAGCAGATGGAAAGAATAAAAGTGAACGATTACAATCAGATGATTTCATAATGGGCAGACATCCAATCAGCTACTTGTTACTATGCGGATTTTCCAATTATTGTTGTTGTTTTTTTTTTTTTTTTTAGACAAGCAGTTTTTCTTCTAAGTACCTACTTATGATATTCTCTGAAAAAACAAATTGTAATATTTTTCACAACAATTTTAACACGTAATAATATTGCCCACCCCTACATTGAGTTCAGCTTCATATATTTTTGTGGAAGTATATCTTTCCAAAAGAAGCCCGCCCACAGCCCCTCCTGCTGCTGGGTACCCTTGCATGGCCTTTCTTTGCCCTGAATGCAAAGCTAAATGAAAATAAATAGAAGTCGCTATTTCTTCCTGCACCTGTGCCATGCGTGTGCAGCCGGAGTGCTATCTGCAGCGCAACCGCAACAGACTCCCCGTAATCTCACCTCTGGGAAATAAACCCAAGGTTGTCAGGGTTTTTTATGGAACGCTGCAGCGGGTGAGGCTGGTGGATGAAAGTATCTGTGAACGCGTGTGCGCGGGCACGTACTGGTTTCATGCGTCTGTATATCACAGCGATGTGCGAGAGGATGTATGTGGGTTGACTCGAATCCTTAATAAGGACTTTTTATGTAGCGTTAATGTGTAGTTATTTAGCAGCTAAAGGGTCTCAAGGTAGTTACAGTATATCACCAGATTAAACAAGCTATCGAGCCGACCTCCAAGCTGCCTCAGCCTTGTCCTTGCCTTCTGGAGAAGCGAGGGCAGGAAGCCTTTGTGTACTTTTTATGAAAAGAAGCATATCCCATTCCTCATGACAGCGTTTATCGCGTTTATGTTTCATGAAGATAAATAATCCGGTCTGTGATTGCTCACGTACTGACGTGCTGTGGTAGTTGTGCACTTAAAACAAACGTGATTGAGAACAGCAGATTACATCCTGTCTCACTGAGCTTTAAGTGACTGATGGCATACAGCAACCCTGCAAGCTTGAGTATTAGATTGACTGCATGGCTGTTCATAGTAGCATTTGTGCATATGGAGCCGTGATATAATTAAAGTTCAACAAATCGCGTTTAAGCACAGCGAGCTTTTCTACCTGTTCTCGGATCCCCCGCCCACGCCGGCAGCTCTCTCTGAGTACTGGCATCATACTCAGTTTCAAGTCAATAAATCTTAAGTGGCCTGTACTCGCGCAAAATGAGCATAATAAAGCAAGTCATTTAAAATCCATTTCATCAGGATGCGGGGAAAGAGATTTTTATTGTTTATTGTTTTAGCGTCAGCCTCTTTCTGTCCCTGCTGTTCCTGCGCAACAGATCGCATCTTCTTCCCCCTCCTTGTCCAGTCCCTAGAGAAGCCTCACAAATGGGGTGCCCTCCAGTCAGTAGCAGGCAGCAGGTCAGACCTGAGGTCCACCAGCCATTTTGCTGGCTGTTCACGCCTTGCGCCGATCAGTGTGTGATTGGGCAGGAAATGGAGCTAATTCTGTGGTATAAATCAGTGTGCGGGGCGCGGCATGGCCCTGGAAAGGCCTGACGGAGTAGATTTATGAGCCGCCTCGGCCCTCGGCCACGTTTGATCACTGCTAAATCTGTTTGCTGTAAATCGACTGTCATGGAACAAGCCAGAGAGATGTGTTGCGTCTGGAGCTGGCGCATCATTCTCCGCATGCTACATGCAGGACACAGCGAGGGTCCACCGCTACATGGAACGCTATACATGCTATATGGGAAAAAAATCAGGCTGCGATTATGCTGAGGTCATGACACGACTTGTAGTCTAGCAGAACACATTGACTTGATAGAGCTCAATACTTTGACAAATTGTGTGTATCTGTTGCCAGATCAGCCTTAAGCAATAGGAAAAGCCAACATGCCAAAGTATAGCTCAGAACACAAGCGAAACAAGCTAGACAGCGAATCTGTCGTTAGCTAACAGAACTGTTACTCACTAGGGAGAGGTATTGTTTATTTTAACCACATGTAATGTGTTCTCTGCACAGGCGACAGTGGCAAGCACCCCATTGTTCCTTACTTTGAGCTTCGCCTTCATGAGACATTGAATTGATTTAGACATTTCAGTTTGTTCCCACTTTAATACGTCTATATACCCACCCACACTTAGCACAGATTTTCTCCTGGTTGTCCCCATATGTTCTCTTTATGAGTACAACCACGGGAAGTCAGTGATGTAATGTGATGTCAATTCTTTCTCCATTGTAGCTCAGACAAATTCTGTTACAAGTGATTCTGATCCAAAAGTTTTAACTGACACAACATTTGTCTTTGTAAGTAGCTATTTTATTATGTTAACAGTAAATTACTATTATGTGTGTGTGTGTTAGCTTATTGGATGGATGGATGGATGGATGGATGGGCTATGAGGCTAAGAATTCAGTAATCACTTTTGTATAAATACATCCCCAAAACTTGAAGCTCAGCACACTCAGACTACATCCAAGCCTTCATTAAGGTTGCTCAGTAACTATAACTTAATGTGAACTATAAGGAAAGCAAAACTTCACTGTGTGGCTGAATGCAGGGGGGGTTATAATTCAGCACAGCAAAAGATTTAGGTGGCTGTTGACTTCTGGTGTTTGTTAGCAACATTAGCCTTATTGCTGTACCATTAAACTAACATTAAACTAACTAGCAAAACTTGGACACGTCTTGGCCGAGTGACCACCTGGGCTTGGTGGAAGATCATGCGTTTTTATTTTTTTTCTCCAAACTACTCCTTTAAATTGCGCCTTTCTATTATATTAGAGGTACCAGAATTAACAAGCAGTGTATTGTATGGTCCGGTCACAGTGATTCTGAGGGCAGGCCTGAACGTGAAATCCTGCTGTTTTTATTCCCTTGTCCTTTAACTAAAACCACCATGTCCACCTGTGAAACAGGTTTTGTGTGCTCTCCTCACAGGATGGCTGATTTGTAGTGACAGCTAGATCAGACCCAGCAGGACTGAGATCAGACTCACTGACCCCTCCCGTATAATTCCGCTCACGACGTATGAGCTTTAAACTGTAGTTTGGCGCAGCCTCATCGATTTCCACCTTTCGCCTTGTTAAAAATGTCATTGAAATGTCATTGGATTTAATAGAAACTCTTTCCATTTTGACATTTCAGTCCCCTTTGCCCCAGAGACCAATAAAGCTTAATAAAGCTTTTAAACAGGCAGCAGCGCAGTGCTGAAGGCTTTGTGGATCCTGATGCCACTGGCTGTGATATTCACCTGCTGCTGAATTACTTGAGTGGCTTGGCGTGAATGATAAAGGTTGGGAATAAACTCTGCAGGGTAGTGGATTTCTAGGAGAGGAATAGACCCACCCTGGGTATAACGTGTCAGAAGAAATGAGGAGGTTATTTAAGTGCAGGCTGATATGAAACTTGTCAGTGATACTGAGGATGATTTTAAAGAGCTAAAAAGCTAAAAGCTGATGATATGGACTGGCGTAATTCTATGTGTTGTTAAATATGAAACAGAATTCAGTTATTTTTGATAAATAGTGCTTTACTGACTGATGTTGATTGTCAACTGTGATATTCTTATAATCAACTAAACAGCAGAAGGTCTTCCTGGGCCAGAACTATAGTGTAACGCTTCACTAAATGCACGAAATATCATTGCTTTATCAACATTTTTGCTGATACTGGGGAAATCCACTGATTTTTCAGATTTTCTGCATAATTAAATGGTTCAAATCGAAACCAGTCATTTGAAATTGTTTGAAATGCTCTGTTTAATAGAATCTTGCCAAGTCATACTTTTTCACTGTGGTGGTGATAGGAACCGGACATCTGAAGTGATGTCCCTCAAAACTCCCTTACACAAAGTTAGCACATGAAATGGTTATGAATATGTTGCCTGATGCCTTCGATATTGTGTTATGATAGTCCTGATAAAATGCTAAAATAGGATTTTGGCCAAAATTGTACATATTTTTAAAATTATTATGGATGTGTGGTTGTACATGCAGGGCATTGTAAGGGTGAAATAGTCCCTTATTTTTAAGATTATCACTATTTTATCATCATTAACTTTACATATAAGGACCCAGAAGAGACGTGTAGGTTTACTGCTTGTTTTGGATAGTAAATAAAAAGGCCATATTACTGTCATAGACATTGTGTCTCTGGTTCCTGTCACCATCACTATAAAGAAATCTTGCTAAATTTCTCTGCAAAGCACCATTTTTCATCAGGCCACTTTAAATGGCTGTTTTCAGTGCTGCCTGGTTCAATTAATTCATTATGAAATTATGAAAAAACGATGGAATTGTCCTTTAATTGTGCAGAACTGTAATAATGAGTAATATTATCGACCAACCAATATATGGGCCAGGCCCATCCTTAAAGATTACCATCCATGAAAATGATTCCCTTCAATCCACCAGACCTCCCTCCCCTGACCTCATGATGGGTGGTAACTTCAGCTCTTTAGAAAACCAAAGCTGAGCTACTGTAGGTGAAGGAACCTGGGTCAAGTTTCTCCTCGACTTATGAAAGATTTATACTTTCTCTAAAAGAAGCGTCTGCAAAATTTGATGTTGTATCCATCTTTAACACTTGTCTTAGGTGGATTATGCTCACCTCAGCCGTGAACCCTAAATCCTCTTTTCTGTGATCTGTTTGCCATGCCTGTGGAGTACAGAAGCCTGCGCCGCGAGTGTGTAGCTGTGCCTGGCCCTGTGTGAACTATAGTTGGATTTGACGGCAGATCAGTGGACAGGGTGCCAGCGTGGTGCGTGGGCCGCTGAGCTGGTGTTACACGGCAGAACTCCACTGGAGCAGAGAGAACGCGCCAGATGTGGCCTCTTTACCCATCGCGATCTGTTTGCACTGGATGTGCAGCCAATCTGATCTTATTTATTAATTATTTCATTTATTTATCTAAACCTGAATTTCTCTGGTTTTTTGGTTTTTACTTAATTCAGTCATTGAGATGTAAAGAAAGAGTCCGGGTTGTTTGGAGCCCGTCACAAAAACCAGCACATTCACTGCAAAAAACGGAATCTTGTCAAGTGGAATGATCTTAAATCTAGTCGATATATCAACCGTTTCCCATTTTGAACTAGTTGTTAACGTATTATAAGATTATCTAGCTTATTTCCAGAGGTTTTTACTTGTTTTAGGTCAATATAGTGATCATTTTAATTGATTACTTGTTTAATTACTTAAAACAAGTGAAGTCTAGAAATATTTTAATAATCTTAATGTAAGCTTACAACAATCTCAATAGGTGAAATATTAGATTTCTTGGCTGTATTTAAGATAATTCTACTTGCCAAAGTACCATTTTTAAGTGTTTCCACCTATTCAGCCTGTAGTAGTTTAGCCCCCCCCCACCCCCAACTAATGCTGAAGTATTATAATTATTATTATAATTATTATTATTATATATGCTGCAGTTTCCCTCTGGGATCATTAAAGTATTCTGATTCTGATTCTGATTAAAGGGTGTTTCAGCCAGGACTGCTGTTTGAGTGAAGGATAGTACAGCACAGTCTGTACCATCAGAACACAGCTCATTTACATATATCAGTCTTAAAAGCACAGTAACACAAACAGCCCGTTAATGTCTAAGGCATAAAGAGAGATTGGAAAATAGTCATGTAAAAGTGAATTGTGGTTATTCTTGTTGCACAAACCCACACAAACACAAAAGGGGAGGTCAGTGATAAAGAATAAAACGTAAACTAAAATCTAAAAAGATAAAAGATAGCCATACATGCAAGAATTCATTTCCACACGTAGCACAAGACACAATTAACATACTAGTGTTGGCTGAGGCTGAAATGGTGGGGTGGGCAGTGAGGGGACTCAAAGTGAATAATGGCCATAATCTGCCCGCTGAAGGGACAGCAAGCGCCGAGCTGTGCAAAAAGGCCTGACAAAACAAGAAAAAGAAATAATAGATAATTTTCCCCTCTCTGTGGGTTTTCAGAGCCAAGCAGCCTCTGCAGAGGAAGCACTGCTGTAAAACATTGAGAGTGAAGTTATAATAAAATCCAGACAGCCTGATCAAATCTCAAGGTGAATTACCTGAGAAGGAATTACTGTTGATGGACCATTAAATTTGATTATTTAATCATTTAATGGCTTTTTGTTGTTAGTGAAAAACTTGAATGGAACATTATCTAATATATATGTCTATATAAATGTTTTGTTGTTTTCCCGTTTTTGACATAATTTGAAAATGCCCGTTGTCCTTTACATTGTGTGTAAATTTCGTGATGAATGGACCAAAAAAACAGCCCAAAAGGATTTGGAAAAAAGTCTAGTTCCATTGACTTACATTGAAGTAAAGCAGTTTTTTTCCTTCTTCTGTAAAGTTATCGATTTGGAGATACGAGATTTTCTTCTGACAACAGTGATATTCTGGTGTATAGTTTATAATATATTGATACCGAATAAAATGACTTTTAAATAGTAAATATTATTATGATAGGTGATTCCAAACTTTGAACAGTATATTGTACATCAAATGTGGCAAGATTTGAAAACAAGAAACCGAAATCATTGACTATTTTACTCCTTTATGTGCTCTTCCACAGCCAAGGTGCCTCTGCAAAAGGAAATGCATAATTGCTGGCTGCTGATGCTCCTAGTGGTTTAAGTGCCTTTGCTTGGCCCCTTTCTTTTTATGCCTCCGCATCCAAACTAATCATTTTAGCTCGGCGCCCTGGCTGACACAGGTACAAGCTAATGAACAGGAGTGCTTACGGCCAGAGCATTGTGGGACTGGGCCGCTCTGGGGCCGCCTGGCGTGTCACCGCAACCCTTATCTGCTTGTTTCGTGTCATAATTTAATGGGAGGCTCTGTAACTTCATTAAAGGTCAGGGACGAGTCGCGCTCATGAATAGGCGCTCAGCGGTTAAGAGAGCAACTTTTAAGCACCTGTCTGTGGCTGGCTGGACAAGACCCAGGCCCTGGCAACTGCCTACCTCCCTGCATGCTGATTGAGGAGCTGGTAAGGGTGGACAGTATGATATATAACGAGATTTAGAACGTCATGATACTTGGCATATTCACAATGCATGATCAATTATTTAGAGTTTCTGATGTTTACAGGTTGTAACAGACAAAATGCATCTACTATTACACATATAACCTATTCAAGAGGGAACAGAATGCTGAAAAACAAGCAACTGGTAAAAATAAGTAAGGAAGATGGTGTCATACTGGGCTGACATGTTATCAGCTACTCGTTACTGTGCAATTTATTGATCTCTGTTCTCACGTTTCGCGTGACATCACACCGTATAGTCACCGTCATTTTGAAGACTGAGTCAGGGAGTGACTGTGCTATGCGATTCCTTCAGTTTGCTGTGTTTTGTGAATGATTCAACTGCAAAATGCAACAGAAGCCAAGAATGACGAGAGACACACAGACCTTTAATTCAGTGTTTTCAAACTCCAGGCTTGGTGTTTTTCTCTTCTGTTCACACCTCGTTCAGCTCAAAAAGGGATTAATAAACTAATAACATCAGGTATTTTATCCAGGGAACCCACAGCTTTGCAGTGCAGGGGTTGCAGGACTGGAGCTGAACTGGACTAGCAAACTTACAAAATCAGGTCTGACGAAACACAACATAGCTTTGCGATCCTCTTATATTTAACGTTTATGTTTCATTCAGACGTCATTTAAATCTCCAGAAACAGAGAAGTAAAGCTATAGCCGGCTGTTTGCAGCTCTGTTAGGGGGAAAATAAAGTTCAGCATTGTTCACATCCGTGTTAATTAGCTGATGTCGTTACCCTCCTATGATGAGAGCTTTTCTTCTGTTTATGCAACACCATGGGATCCTTTACCCACCCTGACATGAATAGTGGGCTTCTGTGCTTTCAAATGCTTTGAGCAGTTCTCCAGAATAGGGAGAGGTTATGTGTGAAATAAATATAAATGTCAGGAAAACATCCAGCCTATTTTATCAAGGTAATGTTTTTCTCTTCCAAAGTAAGGTGAGTAATTTTAGCCATCTTTCACCTCAAGTTATGTTTGTGTGGAGCAGCGAAGCCAGAAATTCAGTCCCAAATATGGTGGCCACATGTGTCTGAAACCCTGGGATAATTGGTCTAAATTTGTTTTTTTTCATGATGCGTGCAGTCGCTCCTATGATGATGCATGCAGTCTTTCAGTGTTCTAGTAATGATGACATTCATAAAAGTGCATTGGAACGTTATTTATCACAGTGATGATATATCATACCACCCACCCCAAGCAGCCAGCATCGCAGGTGAAGATGGAAGCGCTTTACCTCACCTTCACTACCTTACAGGTGGCTCCAGTAGAACAAAAAGGGCCATTTTTCCTCTTGCTCCCACCTGACGTTTGACAGAAAATAATGTGTCATATTTTTCCTCCCCTGTCTCTCGTCAGCAGCAGTGGCTGCCACTAGCGTGCGACTGCCAGACAGGTTTTATCATTCAGTTCCCATCCCGCCGCTTCTCAATTTCCGCCCAGACTAACCTCGACGCCGGAGCTAACCTTGGAGGCTGCGCTGCCGAAAATGAACCATTAGATTCCTGTCCACTCCTCAGCTCCGCCGCCACACCGCTCCCAGCCTGCATGTGTATTATAATGCCTAATAAACCCACATTATGTCATCATAGGAATGTACACACATATTTGATAACGCAGAGGGAGAGAGAGAGAACGTGCACAAAATGCCTATAAGAGAAAATAGAGATTATTACAGTCATTAGTGAGGCAGTTGGAGAAGTTGCTGCAGCTCAGAAGTTTGGAATTGTTGTTCAAAAAGTTTTTCACGTTTTTCAATTGATATTTTTTTCTGCAAAAAATGTGTAGTATTATTCCGATTTGAGGATAGCTCTACGTCTTAGTATACATATTCTTTGTAGGAAGTGCTGATGGTTCTCTGAATGACTGACCAACACTGAGAATGAAGTTCTAAGAAAATCAGTGCCTCATGTTTGAAAAGTGATTATAATTTTCATTTAATATATTCCTATTCTTCACCAAAAATTGACACATTGAATTAAATATCTAAAACTACCTATTATAATATGCATGTCTTCACTGTACGTTATTGTTGAATAAAATGACATTAAAGAACCCATTTAAATGACAGGCTGTTTACTGTGAGTCCTGGCCATTTAAAAGGTTTAATATGACAAATAAGTCCAGACTTTAATGTTAGTGTACATCAAACCTGTCGTTATTGTTTGCTAATTGCTCCTGCTATACGGTGGGTTTTGCTGCTGGAGGTCGTTGTCTTTCCGGAGGCTGTGTAAAAACTGCAGCAAAGAAATGAGGCGGCTGCTCTATGATCCTCTGCTCAATGAGCGCTCTGTTCCTGCTAATTGCTAAATTGAGGGGGTCTCCACTAAATTCCGCCTGCAGATCGGCCCCTCGTCACATGTCCCGATTAGGGATTAGTTATTTAATAAAAGATCTCACAAAGAACAGCTGTGTGTACCAAACTGCCTAGCACCCTCCCCTCTCACACACACACACACACACACACACACACACACACACACACACACACAAAAGATACAAAGTACATCACTTAGCCACTCTGCCGCTGTTTGTGTCCACATCTGATGGGCTTTTCTCTGAAGGCTAAAGCAAAACAAACATCAGCAAACATGAGCAAGCAAATCGTCAAACTCCATTAAACCCATCAAACCCTGACAAAGGCAACAAATGTCATCAAACCAAACACCATCAATCCCCGTCAAACCCAACAAACTTCATTGATCCTTTAAAACTTCCTCAAACCCAGCAAACCCTAACAAACCCATCAAACCCGAATAAACCCAGCAAGCTCCATCAAACCAGCAAACCCGAATAAACCCAGCAAGCTCCATCAAACCCAGCAAGCTCCATCAAACCCCATGAACCCAACCACCAGTCCCCAGGAAACACTGTCAACCCCAGTGAACATTAAGAAACCCAAACAAATGCTGTCAAATCCAGCAAAGGTCATCAAACACCATCAATCCCAAATGATTTGGCTGTTGTGTCATACTGGTTGTTGGGAGAATCTAGAATGTTCCTCATCCCTTTGTTTAGAATGTTCTCCCCTTTCACCCTGCTCCAGAACGTTCACCTCCTTTCCTAGTTAAAGAATTTTCTCATCCATTTACAGTGTTAGACAATGTTTTTATCCACTCACATTATTTTGTCCTACTTTGTTAACACTGTTTTAGAGTTCTCTCCCAATCTCAGTCTCTTTGGTTGATCAGTTCTTTTTCCTAAACATTGTAAAACAGCTGCCAGCAGTAGAATGTTGGAGTGCTTTGGCCTTTACAGCAGCAGAAAGCCCCACATAGCTGCTAATGTGGGGAATGCAGCAGCATCCCTGCTATGCAGGCCAGAGAAAGCCGAGCTGTGTGAGCCTAAACTGTAGCACAGCACGCACATTGTGAGCTTGGCTGTTTGGGACAGAGCGCTTTGTAATGTTAAGCAAACAGAAGTTCCTGGACTGCTTTCCTCATAGACACTCGCATTATCCCATTGGCCGGGGGAATTTCTCAAAGTAATGCCCTGAATATGAGAGTCACACAGAGGACTTTGTCTGAACATAAACTGTCATAACGCCCGGAGAGCATTTCATCACTGTCCTATTAAAACCATGTCCAGTTTTTTGGCTCTTATTTTTTATTTTTTACACAAAAAATGAAAATGACAGCTGGCTTTTATATGGTGTGAACAAATGGACCAGTTGAAATTGTTAAAATGACTTAGAATAAAATCTCAATTCATTAATGTTAAAGGGGCACTCTGGCCTAAAACTAGACATTAACATGTTATTTGTCATGCAGTATGTGTTCCACTCACACCGCATTGCTTTGACAGAAGTCCTAAATATATTCTGTTTTCATTTTTTATCATACAACCATTTGAAATCCCTGTGGAGTCAACCAATCTTGACTGCTAGCTACTGATCACAGGCAAAGAAGTACAAGCAAGCTAGCATTAATGTAACTTTTGCCTTGATGATTGTACAAAAATCTTAAAGAAAACAGTGATTCTGTCTAATTCAGCGCAACATTGGCACCACAGACAAGATTCCTTCAGTCAGAGAAAAGAAGCCAGCTGAGGTATGTAGATAGCCAGGTAGCTATCTTGCTAAATTTAGCTTGTCCTCGTTTTAGTAACCAAGTTTTCTCATTATATATAATGATGATTTTCAGAGTTATGCTGTTCCACAGTTATGCTGCAGTAAGATATCTCGCTACCTAGCAGTGACATTAGCTGTCTGGCTTCTTTCACCCGTAAGTGAACGAAAAAGAAACCGTCGCCGCCAAAAGTCCATTTCAAAGCAGTTGTAGTGTTCAAAGGCTTCTCCCGCCTTCAGGATACACGAGAAGGGAGTTTTTCTTGTCTTTAAACTGGAAGATTTCAGTTTAGAAACTGTAGCATTGCATGATGTGACTACAAAAGGTACAGCCATGGTTACATTTTTATACAAATATTTTTACTCATCCTATAAAGTTTTTAGTGATACTAAGTTTTCTCCTGACATTTCAAGACTGGATGACCATTTCCAGTCCAGTCTCAACAGGAGTGCGATGGTGGTCCTTTACAGCCGCTATTCATTGTGGCACCTGGATGTGCGGGATCAAGATTTGGCTGTTTGTGTGTGTGTTTTTTTCATGCGGTCGCGCTGTGTTGACGGGAGCTTTCGTGCCTGTCTGGCATGCCAATAATGGAAAGCAATCTGCTGCGAGTGTTTAGATATGGATATGGTTTGTCCAAGGTAATTAGCTTTGGCTAACTCAGGGGATCAAGTCAGAGGCAGTAAAATAACTGGAAGAGACAGATGGCGGAAAGCCTTGTCTCTGTGCCCCCCCCCCCATACGACAACAGCCACCATCAATTCCGTATCAAATGGGCACGCTGAAGCCTCAGTTCCAGCGGCGGGCAGCAGAAAAAACTATCCAATGCAGAATACGCTTTGAAAAACACTTACGAATACAGAACGGCTCCCCGTGTCCGATTTTACATTTCTTTTTTTCCAGTGACAACCCTCACCCCCTCACCCACCTTACACCGCTGCTTTTTTCTTCCTTTTTCAATACATAGTAATGAAAATTGTGAAATTGGTTTGCTGGTAATGTTTCATTCTCTTTCCTTTCTGTAGGATTTTCCAGCCTGTAAATGCGTTGGACACAGTTGCAGCCATAGCAGAGCTAACCAGATTTCAGGGAAGCAGCGAAATGAGGCCATCCCTCAGATTTTCTGTTCCTTAGCAAATTTTCTAATGCCAAATCTTACACCCCACTACAAAGGGGGAGAAAGGAGGGGTAATGGAGGAAAAAGAGAGCAAGAGAGAGCGCAAGAATGAGGGGACAGAAATCGGGACGCTAACAAACACCATGCAGGAAGGGACAAACTCAGGATTCCAGAGCCTCTCCTCCATTTTGTCTACAGAGAGAGAGAGAGAGAAGTACGTGAGAGAGAAACAGCAGAAGTTAATTGGAGAGAAGGAGATGTGTGAGAGAGAGAGAGGGGAGCGGGACGGAGACGCGAGCGCTGCTCTTTGTGGGCCTGTCCTCATGTTTGATGTGAAAGCTGAAGGATTGTGGATCCGTGTCTGAGGAGGACGGGCCGGGGGTGAAAGTGGATTCTGATTTTTTCACACAGCGTGTTCAGAGCCAGGCACCTGGAACTGGGTCACTTCTACAGAACTAATCAGAAAGGAGAGAGGGGGGTGCAAGAGAGAGAGAGGGCAGGGAGGGGGGGGGGCGAGAGAGAGAGAGAGAGAGGCAGGGAGAGGGGGGGCGAGAGAGAGAGGCAGGGAGAGGGTGAGAGAGAGAAAGGGGGAGAGAGAGAGGGAGAGAGAGGAAGGGAGAGGGAGAGAGGGCAAGAGAGAGAGATAGAGGAGAGGGAGAGCGAGAGAAGGGAGAGGGTGAGAGAGACCGAGGCAGAGAGAGGAGGAGAGGGCGAAAGAAAGAGGGGAGAGGGCGAGAGAGAAAGAGAGAGGGAGAGAGGGCAAGAGAGAGAGAGACAGAGGCAGAGAGAGGAGGAGAGGGCGAAAGAAAGAGGGGAGAGGGGGAGAGAGAGAGAGAGAGGGCAAGAGAGGGGGGGCGTGAGAGAGACAGGCAGAGAAGGTGAGAGAGAGGAGAGAGAGAGAGAAAGAGAGGGGGGGAGAGGGCAAGAGAAAGAGAGACAGACAGAGAGAGAGAGACAGACAGAGAGAAGAGAGAGGACAAGAGAGAGACGGGCAGAGAGAGGGAGAGAGGGCAAGAGAGAGAGACAGGCAGAGAGAGAGAGACAGACATAGAGAGAAGAGAGAGGACAAGAGAGAGACGGGCAGAGAGAGGGAGAGAGGGCAAGAGAGAGAGAGACAGGCAGAGAGAGAGTGGAGAGAGGGCAGAGAGAGAGAGATGGGGAGGGAGAGGGCAAGAGGGGGGGCGTGAGAGAGAGAGACAGGCAGAGAGAGGGAGAGAGAGACAGGCAGAGAGAGGGTGAGAGAGAGAGAGGGAGAGAGAAGGAGAGAGAGAGAGGGGGAGAGGACAAAAGAAAGAGACACAGACAGAGAGAGAGAGACAGACAGAGAGAAGAGAGAAGACGAGAGAGAGACAGGCCGAGAGAGGGGGAGAGGGCAAGAGAGAGAGACAGGGAGAGACAGGCAGGGAGAGAGAGGGAGAGACAGGCAGAGAGAGAGAGGGCAAGATAGAGATGGAGAGGGTGAAAGAGAGAGAGAGACAGGCAGAGAGAGAGGATGATAGAGAGAGAGGGTGTATTATTCTCTTTCTCTCATATTCTCATTCCTTTCTTTCAATCATTCTGTTTTCCTTCTTTCTTTTTTGTCATTCTCTTTCTCTCTTTCCTCTTATTCTTTCATTTTCGCTCTCTCTCTAATTCTCCATCTTTCTTTCATTTTCTTTCTGTTTTTCTTTCGATCGCTCATTCTCAGTTTTCATTCTCGCTTTCTTTCTTTGTCATTCTCTGTCGTTCTCTCTTTCCTCTCATTCTCTCTGTTTCTCTTTCACTCTTTCTCCGTCTTTCTTTTTCTTTCTCTCTTTCTCTCTGTCACACTCTTTCTGTGTCCCTCACTCACTTATTTCTTTTTCTTCGTCTTCTTCTCTTTCTTTCTTTCAATCTCACCCTGTATCTCGTCGTTCTCTCTGTATCTTGCTCTTTCCTTCCATTCCCTCTTCTGTCTCTTTTTTCTCCTTCTTCTTCTCCTGTCTTACATGCTGTTTCTTTCTCCCTCTCATTCTTACTGTCTCTTGCTTTTTCTTTCTCTTCTTTCTCTCTTTTCTCCCACATTTTCTCTTTATTTTTTATTTCTCTTTCATGCTTTCTGTTTTTTTGTGCTCTTCCTCTCGTCGTTCTTTTTATATCTCATTCTCCTTCTCTGTTTTATGTCTTTTTTTAATATCTCTCTTTCACTTTTCTGTCTCTCTCCTTCTCACAGTAACTGACAGAGCCTAATTGATCTTTCAGCAGTGATGATCCAGTAGCTCAGGTGATGAGAGAGAGATTTCTCTTTCTCTCTTTTTTTCTGACTGTTGCCGTTGGACACAGAGCTCAGCGCGGACTCTTTGATCTTTTATTTTATTTTCGGAGGCGAGTCTGGAATCGACGGCGCTCGTAAAGTCATCCCTGCTATTTTGAGCCTTTGACTCATAACCGCAGCCAATATGTTGCAGCGCTGCGCTCTTTCACCACGTCTTTGTGTCTGTGTGTGTCCATGCATGTGTGTGTTTATGTGCAGAAACACTGGCTTTCTAACAGCAACAACAATGCTACTGGGCTCCACCCACTAACCACAGCAATGTGCACCACTTCACTCTCTAGGCTGCTCTCTGCCTACCCTGCTGTTGTTTCACAGTTGACTTATCCACCCACAGATGCATAGCAACTGTTGCTAGATTGGACAAGCTGGACTGAACACTGGCAACACTCTCATAAAACCTAATAAGATTTTTTTTAGATTTACTACATGATGGTGTGTCCAGTTTAAAATACATCACTACTCTCTCAGGAAAAAAAGGTACAAAACTGTCACGGGGCAGTTCCCCTCTTGTCAGTTGGGGGGGGGTGTTGAGGCCCTCAAGAGTACATCTCAGTATCTTTAGTCAGGGAACATAATTGTACCATAATCCTTTGAAATGATATTTTCTAAGTTTTACTAACTCCACACACCCCGTCTCGTCAACCGGCTTTTATTTTATTGTTAGTATTTTTCACCTGGAAAAATGTATTCAGGGTACACAATTGGACCTTAAAACCACTGTTGTACCTTTTGAGGGAACGTTTACATTGTTTGTACCTTGATGAACGAGAAACGTACCTATTATTTCTATCAGTATACATCAGGAAAATGTTGTTGTAGCTAATTGCAAATAGGCGATACTGAAACAGCAACAACCAGTGTACCACTACGCCACCCTTACTGTTAGCTTGATTACACAGCAAAAAAAAATAAAAATACAAACGGTCTGTCCGAACTCAGTGACCTTTCATACTTATAATAAATGTTTCGGGCTTCCAAAAGGCACAACCACCTAAGCATTGGCCTTCTCATTGGGAGATTGCAGGTTCAATCCCTGTCAGTGCTATAGCATTCTGTGGCAGGAAGACCAAAGGACCTCTCCCTGGATAGTCCTATCCCTTCGTCACTCGGCATAATACTGGCCAACACGGGTGTCTGTAGGCTCAGGTAACAAAATGGTAGCTGCTGTAGTCCTGCAGTCATGTTGAGCTGTTCAATGATGCCGCGTCAGAGGCCGTTTAAAAAAAAAGATAATCCAGTTTAACTGCGTAATAAAAGATTGAATTGAGTTCCACAGTTTTGAAGGATAATAGCAGGAAGAAGCCCTCTAGTTAGGACTCCCCCAGTCACACAATGACATCAACACTAGGAGGGTGAAGGCTAGCACAGGCTTCCTCCGAGACCCGTCAAGCCAGCAACCACATCTTTTCAAACTGCCACTCACGCAACATCATTGTGCAGCTGAACACACTTGGAGGAAAGCGCCAACCGCCAGATCTGTTACATCAGCTAACAGACGTCTGCTCTGACTAGCATCACGTTGAGTGATGGGGGGGTATGGAGGGCCATCCTACCCACCCAGAGAGAGCGAGTCCAATTGTGCTCTCTTGGACTCCCGGCTATGGATGACTGTAGCATCACCAGGGATCGAACTCTCGACCTCCTGATGATGGGGGTAATGTTTAGACAGTTGCCCCACTCGGGAGCCCATTGAACGGGGGGTTTTGTAAGAAGTTTGTAAGGCTTGTCCAACTTGGCAACAGTTGCTCTGAAAGAATGCATTAATGGGCAAAGTATGGATTGGCCAGTTTCTGATTTGGACTTTAAGAGAGTCCTCCAGACTCAAAGCAAGCATCCATGCAGCATAAACGTGGCGAAGGCGTCTCCTTTATGATTATCTTAAAAGAAATTCACACTGGAAAATGACTTTTCTGTCAAACGATGCAGTGCTAATAGGGCTTCAAGGCGCTGTGGCTTGCGCTGTGCTAATTCCATGATTGCGACTCATTGTAGCGGCACATTATCTGGGACGAGGGGGTGAACGGAAGGCAGAAAGCGCGTCTCAGTAGAGCACAATGGTGCCAAATGACAGCACAGACAAAGGCCGAGTCTTCTTCCTGTACTGCCGTTTATTCTGCAGTTCTCCAGGACGAGTGCACCCTTTAGCGCCTCCATTCAACCTGCATTCGCATCATCACCTGTGTGAGACTGAGAATTACGCCGAGTTAAGTCACAATTCACATCGAGTGCACCTTTATACAAGGGAAAAAATGAGGAAAATGACATTAGAATCCTTTAAATGAGTCCATAAAGCTTTTTGTTTGAAGCAAATAAGCCTGCTAGCTAGCTAATTGCGATGCTGTCCAATGCTATTTTGACTCTGTTCCAAAATAGATCTCACTGGGAGAAGGTATGAAAGGTTTTTTTTAACCATGCGGAGTTGAAATGAAATAATTGAACTCGAACACACGCACACACTGTTTCCAGATGCTTACAGTCTCCTCCTGCCAGCTGTATCGGGGGGGAACAGGGGTTGGGCCTCGTTTGCGGCTGCATTCAAATCCATGTTGAGTGACAATGACTTCCTTCCCTGAAAGATAATTAATTACTCTCATAACTGTTCTCTCTCCCTCTCTCCCTCTCTCCATCTTTCCCACACGTTTAGCATTCCCCGCGTCAGGAAGTGAAGGATGCCGAGCCTATTGTCTCCTTGGTTGGCTCTGAAAATGAATTGTGCTGTTTTTCAATAGCTCAGGCCTAAATGGCGGAAATCAGCGGCCGATTAGACCAGAGCGCAATCCCCCGAGGCTGCACTTAACAATGGATAGTTTGTCCCCCCCCAGCAACTCCGCACAAAGTGCATGTTTAGGACGAGTGAATGAGCTGCCAATGCAGGTGTAAGGTGCTCGAGCAGGTCTGAAAGTGCTGCACACGCCGATTGTGACAGAGTATGTGTGTTTTTTAGTTTTTCTCTCTGTCCTGGAGGCCGTTCAAGCTCTAAATGGCTTTCGCAGACACTCCAGGGTCATCTGGGGTCCTGAGTCAGATCTGTTTTTGTTTGTTTTCATTCCTTTTCACAACTGAAATGCCCTGATTTTGTAGGAATCGTGTGCCAACCAGAGAACAACATAGGGAATATAGTACATTGACAGTACTGTGCAAAAGTCAGAGACCACCCTTTTATTTACCGTTGCATCGAAAAGCAGAAAACATATATTTTACAAATTACACAAGCACTTAGGCCCAATCCCATTTCACCCCTATGTTATAGCCTTTAGCCCTCTATTTTGCACGTTCAACTGGCAATTGGCACATTCCAAACGAATAGCTGACTTCAGCTTCACATCACCGAAAAATCAGTTGTGAGCGATAGTAAATAACTGTTGTATCTCCCTCTTTGAAGGCATATGATTCCCTAAATATAACTAAAGGTCATATGCTGTAGCCTGTTAAAGACCACCACTAGTAGCCTGTTAATGAAGTAATGTTCTTTTGCGTTTGAGGGTCCTATTTTGTGGGGAAGATTTCAACTACTATGCATTAACTCAGTTCTAAGGGGCAAAGTGACTTGAAAAACAAGGGGTAGGGGTAGTAAGAAATGAGACTGGGCCTTAGTATAATGTCAAATGGATAGTTTGTCCATTCTTAACTACTATGTTAACTTTTCCATCATTAAAACCCAAACTGTTATAGCTGTGTTCTCAAACATTATGTTGTCAATGCATACATGTATATAATTACATATATAATTCATACAGGTCATAGTGTTATTAAATATAGGTACTTTATATATATATATATATATATATATATATATTCTTGTTTTTATCCAGTGTCAGGATGTGGGTTCACACATATATGTCCCACATTTATATATATAAATATGGATATAAACAAGAGCTTATGTGCATATGTATATTAGTTAATCTTGTCAGTGGTGCTCTGGTAGCTGTGGGTTCCTCTGTCCTCTCCTCTGGATCTGACCTATTGTCCGCTGAGTGGCTTCAGCTGGCTGTGGCTTCCCTCCCAACTCCCCGCTGCCCGTTTATCTGAGCTGACCAGACTGAGTGGAGTGTTTCTTTGTGTGTGTGCTGTATGTGTGTGTATGTTTTCGGCGGTGTGTTCTCCCTGACTGAGTGGACTCAGTGCTGCGTGCCCTCAGCCCTGTGTTTGCCCTCTCTCTAATCACCTATTTACTCACCCGGTGACCGCTGGCCTCCGCTGGCCTCTGCCGCTGCCTTTTTTCTCCCGTTCTTTTCCCATTGCGCATTGCGTGAAGGCTGGATGTGACCTTGGGCTTTTAATTGCAGAATCTAATGATGTAGATGGCTCATTTAGGCTGTGCTGGAGTGCTTTGTTTGTTGTTTACTGATGTTTAAATGGGATGCACAGAAACATGGCAGTTCTGCCATGGATGAGCAGTTGGATGGCATGTATTTTGCTCAGTAATTATTGGATATTAGCTATGGTGTGTTGTGATAGCCTATGAAATAAACTAATGGGTTTATAGGCCGAAAAGATGAAGTATATGGTGTCTGTTGCCTCACCAGATACATTATCTCAGTTAAAGTGAGAGTTTGGCAATTTTTGTCTTATCCAAAATGTAGTAGAGGAGCCAAGACATGTTTGGAGTCTGATGTTTACATCTTTACTTTTGCTCTGGAGCTACGAGGCTAAGGTAACTAACAAGGAATGGAGACTTACTGCTGATTTAAGTCATCACACACTTGCTTCAAACGTTTTTATCTCATAGACTAGCTTATTTGGTTTCCAACCCTTGTTTTTTTCCATATTTCTTATCCATACTCTGATTTAGGCTTGCAGATGCACTGGACTATAAACTTCCATTACTTGTTAGATCACACCCAGCCTTCACATTACCCTCATAGCTCCAGTACAAAACTAAAGAACCGAACAAGTCAACATTTGGCATAAAGGCAAGATTTTCCACCAAACTATCACTTTTAATGTTTTTGGCTGGCTGGTCTTTGGTCTTTTATTGTCTTTTGGATAATTCAACATGTGTGATGTCACCGTGCGTACTGAGTGCATCCTGCTGAGAATGTGAGTGGCTCTTTCCCCCACCTCCACCCCCCACTCCTCCCCCCATTTTACCACCACCTTGGGACTTAATCAGGCTTGACTGACTGGCACTCACTGAAAGTGCATTCACAGGCACCAGTTCCCTTAGGAGGAAACCCATCAGCCCACCCAGCACACCTCTCTCTATCTCTCTCTCTCTCACACACTCACTCACTCTCTCTTGCACACTCACACTCACACAATGGCCACCGCTCCTGCCACCCTCCCTCGCCCTGCCTGTTAGATATTCATAGTTTCCCCTGCTCCTGCATCATCCATCTATTGATGATACGCTAGATACCTCTCATGCTGCTCGCTCTTTTCAGCACGACACAAATGCATCTTGATGGATCTGAGAAAACCCCATTACTGTAAACCAGGTCCGAGAAAATAATCCTTACCATTAGTGACATTTTCAATCAACCGTGTCTCTGAGTAGGCATGGTGGGAAGAAAACGTGCATTTTAAAGGTATAGTTCAGCCATAAGAAGCTAATATTGACTGTATCAAAATGTATACCTAATGCGGTGAAAAAAGGGATGGAAACTCATAGCCACCATGATGCATGCTATTAGCTTCCACCCCTTTTTCACCTCATTAGTTCAAGCAATTCCCATGTGCTACTTTTTTTCTTGCATTTTATTCTCACCCTAAGGTCCACTTATAAGCTTTATGTACCAAAAACACTCATAATTAACTTTTACATGACCATTTTCCAATTTCTTGTCATCACTTAGAATTAAACAGGCTTTAGTTACTGTGCCCTTTACCCTTCGTTCACACCAGCAGTGTGTGATGCAACAAGGCAGACAGAGGTCATTCATTTTCAATGAGTGCTGGCGATTTCTGGTGATAGGAGGCATCGCAAAGTGGGGTGGAGTCAGTGACATGTCAAAGTCGAGCGGAGTTTAAATTTATACAAATAAGGATCGAAGTGATTTGGTGATTACAGTAGGAATTGAGCATTGAGCAGCGTAGTATACGCTTTATTTCTGCCACTGTGAAACGCTACACTCCGTTTTTGGTTCCTATATAGTTGTTCCTACTACAGTTGGAATGATGGTGGTGGTGCATTCGCCACAGATAAACAGTAATCGCAAAAGACCAAATACTGTTTTCCAAATCTGTGCACAGAAACAAGGATTAAATAAAAATAAGCACACAAGCAATTCCTTACCAAGATTTTAAATTTTATCAAGAATGCATCTGATTTGTGCTTGGCATCAGTGAAACCATGGCAACCAATGGTCAGTTGGAGCTGAAACACTCCTTATAACTTCAGCATGCCTAGGCGGGCTAAACTGCTGTGGGCTGAAAAGGTGAATATAGGTAAATGTGATGGTTTTTGTGACATCACAGAAACTTAGTCTGCATTTATGGACTGTGAAGTGTATGGTGTGTTTTGAAACTTGTGAAATGTTCATATACAATATCTGAATCTTTTGTTTCGATAAAGGCCTTTAAATCTGCTCTGTGTGAGTTACTGCTCTTCTTCCTTGGCTGTTCCATGAGCTCAGGGCAGTCCTCTTGTAGTGGAGATGTGGAGATGTACAGAGCAGAGCGGGGGCATGTGGCCCAGCTTTAGGGGTGTTAACAGCACCATGTGTTTGCTTTACATCATGGCTGTGGTTCAGAGCTGTTTGCATAGACCCTCACAACTGTTTGTTTTGCTTCCAAGGCCTTTTCCAAGGCAGCCTGTACTAGTCTGCTACGAGAGAGCGAGGGTGAGAGAGAATCTGTTAAAGCTTCCCCTTTACGTTGACTAATCAGCAGCAGTGTGCTCTGTTGTGCTGTTCGGACAGAATTCGTTTTACATGGATAAGTGCCTACTCATTGTCATCACACCAAAAAAGCCGTACAATTATTTCACAATAATTTCAAGCAAAAACGTGTCTAAATATTTACATTAATCGTAATTCCGTTTACCCTAACCATCTGCCAAAGCAATATTGCTGCATAAAGTTAAACCTTTCTTTCTGCTTTATAGGTATTTAATGTTTTGTCTGGAGTCTCGCACTTCTGATGTCTGATGTGGGCTTCTTTGAGTGCGTCCATACTTACAAAATAACGAGAGCACTCCTTTTGCACAGGACATGAAAGAGCATTTACTGACATTGCAGTTTGCATTGGATTAATATAATTTTTTAAATATATTTTTAACCAATATTTATACAATGTAATTCTATAGAGATGTAAAAGACAACAGAATCTTAACTGACGTAAATCTGAACTCAGACAGGACTAAAGACACTGAGATACTCAGTTAATTACCTCACTTTCCTATGTAAAACTCCCATCTGAGTAGTATTTGAATCTGTCAGTGGACTAATTGGATTTTTGTCTTGACTTGTGTAATTGTTTACTTATTTGTTTGTTTTTTACAATTTCCAAAGTAAATTGTAACCGAGACTGTAAATATTTCTGCAAATAGAACTTTGGGTAGTCTAGCTGCTGATTGTCTATTTACGATTAGGTTTTGGTTTGTTTTACTGATTATTTTCAAATAAGTCAAAAAATTGAAAACTGTCATGTGGGCTGTAAAATTTGCAAAGTTCACTCCAAGAACATGGATTGTAAACTCTGCTAACAGCAATTTACTAGCATTACAAACTGTACTATAATATACTACCACAAAAAGTAGCATTGCAAAGTATTGCTATGCTAAGTAGCCATCCCTGCTTTAAAAGTGTAGTAAAAATCTTCTCAATAACAGGCATAATTAAATGAAAACTTCCATTTAAGCCAGGCAAGCTATTGTTAAGTTCTGTTGTTCAGTGTTTTCTGGTACTGTTGTTTATTTGCTTTCTTTGCTGGGACCAGATTAGTTGACTTTTAGCTGAAAATGAGGCCTTAGTCTACACCGAGGAAAGTCTGAGGCATCTCTAGAAGCCAGAAAATGTGAGAGAGACAGGAAGAGAGAACGAGCGTCTGCTTCCCTTCAGTCTGTGTTTTGAATGTTTCAGGCCAGATGGATCTTAAATTAAATGTTCTGCTAACGTAAACAACCTTATCACTGGAATGTGAAAGGCATAAAAGAGACATTTGTAATGGAAGACTGGAGGAAGCAAAACAGCAAGAAGCACTGCCATCATATAAGTGATTGTTTCAAATGCACTTGTGTTTTAGAGCTTTCGACAAGTCGACTGATCAATCGTGCTGTTGTAAGCTAAGATTCAGTCCATTAATCCTTCATTATTCATGAATTTATTTGTTTATTCTTATGTGTAAGTACAGAAATAGCAATAGTGCATCTTCACAAGATGTATCCCCATTAGGCCCTAAATGTAAAGCTGGAAAAGGTAGTTATGCATATGATTTGACCGTGTACAAAAAAATCTGAAAAAATTGGATAATTACAAAGATAGATTTCATTTGTCACCAGGTTTTTATCTTTTGAACCACAGCCCTGACATGGTATTGAGTGGCAGTCAGGAATATCTTCTAGGAACCTTAACACAACTGACAAAAGATGTATTTTGTTGCTGTGGACATCGCCAGATGTTCCATCTCTTAATATGTGGATGACGTAGATCTTCTCACACTGGGAAAACTGACCTCTAATTCATCATAGATACCAAAGATTTAGCGAAATCTGGTAAGGACCTGTGTTATAGTTTTGAGATCTGCATGTTTTCTCCAGTCTTCACGTTTCTGGTTTTGTTTCATTTGTGTTTTCATTGCTTCTCAGTTTTGTGGTTTCTTTAGCATACAGTATCATATCCGCTTTAATTTATTTATTTTTTCCCTTTTTGTATTTATTATTAATTTTAAAAATCCTTTTTTCCTTCTCTAATTGCAATCAGGAACTTTTTCTATTGTTTTTTCCCTTTTTTGCAGTTAGGGTCATCTGTGATCTGTTTTTAATGGTATTTTATTTTTGTTTGTCCTCTTTCTGTTATTAATGCTGCGAATGACAATTTGTCATTGCAAAGATAAATCTTTGAACATTAATAAACATAATAATATGGATTTGAATGATAAAAGTTGTAACTATAGATGTTTCTGCTAATGGAAGTGTGGACCGTGTAGCTGGTAAGTTAAAGCAATCTTCTCTTGTAATGCACACCTTTTCATGGGCTTAGCTGACTTCTTGTCAGACTTTAGGTGTTTTGCTCGACTAGGAGGATCCACAGTCAGGGATGGCCCTACAGAGCCTTTCTGTACTTTGGTATGTTTTGATTACTACATACTGTACTGCTAAACATCAGTGCTGTATTCAAAGTGCATCCAGAGTGCAGCACAGCAGAGCGGTAACACTGAAATTCCATCAGTGCGCATATTTACACTACTCGTCCAAGCCTCATGCATCTCCCCCGAGAGAATGAGTGAAATATCTCGCAGCAATTTTTTTTGTTGTTGCCTCTCCTTTTTGACATTCGGACATCTGGGACACGTCCTGTTAGCCTCGTCCGTGATTGGGCGATTCTGCGTTGGGATGTCCTGATTTAATCTAAAAGATTGATGTCATTAAATGGATCAGTATTGTCTGCGTTATGGATCTGTGGTTAAGGCTGTTGCTCAGGACATCCCTAATCCTGCATGCTCCAGTTGCCGGACCGCCGGCCTGCTGCGGGATTGACTTACCCCAGGAGTGCTCTCCTCACACTGCAGACATTTACAGCCCCCCAGAGCCCCCCTGACCTGCGCCCCCCTCCGCCCCCCAAGCCTTGATGAAGTGGTGAAGGCAGAGCAGGGGTCTGGAAACCACATTGGCCCCCCACGAAAGGCCAGGGCAGCGGCAGGAGGATGAAAGAAGCTAATGAAATTGGGACAGAAATGTCAAAGGAATATTAAACGTCACAGGCTGCCCCTCTGGAAAAAAGGTCCAATGAAAAGGGCTCTCTCCTTGTGTATTTTCCACTAACGTGCAGCAGCGTTTTTGAATCTGTTCTTAAATATATAGTCATAGCCCACCTGGTCTGTATTGTTGTGGATACCCCAAACCCTGTGTAGTTCACATACTGAGGATGGGCTTATTTTGGGCTGATCTTTGGGGCAGTGTATTGTACCTACACAAGATTTTTACCTACATTAGAAATAATTCTCATAAATGCAGTTGTTCATGTTCATCCAGGTATGTACTGTCCAAGCCCTGGTTTCACCAGGACAAATTCTTTGTATATGCAATAATCGTTGCATGCAGGGGTAGACATAGTCTTTTGTCCTGTGCCCCTGGCCAAAACATTCTGCGAAGATCCAAATCGGCAGATTTTTGCTCCAGATTCCCAGTCGGCCAATTCATTGTCAATTCATATTGTCCGATCCGTGTTGAAATTTTATACCAGTCGTTCTTAAACCGGTCCTCTGGGACTGCTGCTCGATCAAAAATCTGGATGAAAAGTCCCGTGAAGAGCTCCGGTTCCCTGAGGGCCAGTTTGAGAACCACTGACTTAAATAGCGTGAAGGAGGTCAGTGTATTCTGAATGCTGCTGCACCAATGCTGAAATAGTTTTATTGATAATAATAATCATAAGTAATTAAAGTCAAAATGATGCTTGACTCTTTGTGCTAAAGAGCCAGTTAACTCTTGTTTTTGTTGCTCCTTTGGCTAATAGAAAGTACTGGAAATGTGGCAAAGTGTTTGTCAGAGCCTGAGGCCTGAGTGGCCACTTGTCTTGGATTTTTCTTTTCCTTTTAACAAACTTTTCCTTTTTTTCCTTTTTCACACAATTTTAGATACTTTCCACTTTACGGATTGCTTTCCACCCTCCCACATGAGCCTCTCGGTCAGACACAGAACTAATTGCATTAAAGCAGATTTTGTCAGAATTTGGTTTCTGTAACCATCGCAACACCTACCATATCTTCTTCTTTGAGTGTTTAATCTATATTTCCTCTTTCAGAGGAAAAGATCTAATTGCGATTTTTCTGCCAATTATTGCAGTTGAGATTTAAATAAGCAACTCCTTCAATTTGACAGTTGAAACTCTTTGAGTGTTGCATTTTTAATATAAAAATGATGAATCGATCAGCCTTATTCAGAGCAGCGCGAGTGTTTTTAGTACTGACGTATGCCTGTAAATTGTAAATGCTGTACTTAGATGATGAACATGTTTCAGTAATTCTGGCTACAGACTCTTAAATTTGGCCAGGAGATGGATGTAGTGTTCATATGATAAACAAGCGTCTGTAGTTCTGGCTACAAATTCTTACATTTGGGCAGAAGATTGGTTTCATTTCACCAGGGGAGGTTTGTGTATGTCTTTGTTGTCCCGCTTGCAGGTAATAAAGCGATTCCGTGGCGAAGAAAGCGATTGTGATGCTGAATGGTGGTGGGGGTGGGGAAATTGAGCTGTATCTCTGGGAGCCGAATCAGTTCGGGTCATCTGCCTGGGCTCCTCTGAGAGCAGGGACACCTGTGTTTGTAGCTCTTCCTCCAGTTGGGCTTTCATTTTGCTGCTGGCCCGCCGCCAAGCACGGTGCCAAGTCAGAGAATTAAAATCTGCAAGTGCTGTGTGCTACGGCACGGAGGGTGTATATATACACGCGTGTGTGTGTGTGTGTGTGTGTGTGTTTGCTGTCTTACTCGCCGAAGAGCCGAGTCAGCACTGTCACTCTGTCACTGGAAGAGGCTGCGTTCTCAATTAGCTCCTCACTTCCCCGTCCGCGAAACACGCAGCCAGATAGCTGCTAGCATACAAAACCCATTCAGCCTATTGTTAAAGAGAGCGGAATGAAATGTGCCGCTTGCTAACCGGCTGAATAGACATTTGAGCGCTCGAGAAAAAAAGAAGGAGAGAATTCGTATTTGAATTGATAATGCGCCCCCCCCCCCCCCCCCCACCTTCATGCCTTCTGATTAAAATGCATATGCGCTGTTTGGTCAGCACATTTGAAAGCGACGGCACCTTAACACGGCTTAAACCTCGTGCTTCCTCCACTCTTCGTTATCTCGTTCGCCTCTCTCTCTCTCTCTCTCTCTCTCAGCCTAGCTCTGACTCTCTTTTTTTTGTTTTCATGTGTTCAATTTTTGTGTCTCCATCCGTCACAGTGGAGGCAGTATATCCTCGGCCAATTATAGAAGACAGGCTTGAAAATATCTTAATCAATTGTATTGATTTGCTGAGTTTTCTTTCCCCTTTCAGCCGAGAGAAAATATAGGGCAGCAGCGTGCAGCCGGGCGACGTAGACGGAAATCATACCGGGAATCTGCCAATACCTTTTGCTTTGCTCGGAGGTGTTTGTGTGCGGTTGGTAAATAATAAACATTGCCGAGCGCCGCTAAATCGTTTTCGGGTTTTGCACCACAAGACTGTTGTTTAAAATAGGCCACAGCGGTTCTCTGGGGCAGGAAATCAGATATGGGACCAGGAGCTCCGGAGGTAAATCAATTATTATTCCGTTGCCAGGGATACAGAGAGAAACGCAAATCTGTCACTCTCCCCGGAGCGCGCGTCTCCTGTATTCATTCATCTCGCCGTGTTCCTCTTCTCTCTCATTTTTTCCCTCTCCCTGTGTGTTTACCCCTTCCGCAGATGTGTGGAGAAGGTTAGTGGTGACTGTGCAGGTGGTTGGCTAAGCGGAGGTGGATTAGGCCTTAAAGCCTGCTTCCAGTGTGCCGCTGTGGCTTGACCATGTCCAGCATCTCTTGGGCCCCTTTCCACTGAGTCTTCAGGTGTAGATCATGGATATATGATGTCCAATATTTAAACACTCAGCACTACGTACAGCTAGCTGGCCCGTGCTCCTAAAACAGGCCACACAAGCTCCTATCACGGGTTGAAACCTTATGAGCCCTGATGTTAGATGTTAAGCTAACATATCATGTTTATTTTTACTGTTAAAGTGGACTGCTGGCTATTGCGCTGTTGTAAATGAAGTGAATCGCTTATAGTAGGATCATGCAACAAGTGGCTAATGCGTGTAGGAAGCAGCGTCTAGCTACGCTACAAACAACAGTATAATAAGCCTGCATAACACACTTTTAACAAATTTATAAAAGCTTGAATAACTTACTCGCTGGGAGTTTTAGATGGGGCTCTGAGCAGCAGGAGAGCAGCCACTTCATGTAAGGGAGAGGAACATGTGGAAATGAAATATACAGATTGCAAGATCTAGATCTGTTCTCACCTACGCCAAGTTTAGTCCCACCCAACTCAAATCAAACTGAAGAAAAATGATTCATTTAAAAACCTCTCAACAGAAAAGACCAGTATTATTCTTCTTCTGTCAGTTCATAAGAAAAATGTCACTACTGTACTATAAAATGTCACAAAAACTATTATATTAGAAGAAAGACATGAAAATAAGTCGACAGGGGCTTTAAGCCGGCAGCATACTTAAAAATAAATTGAGGTTTTAATGCAAAGCAACATCTTTTTGGTCAAAATGATGCAGTGGGTTGAGTTAGTTTGATGCGGTGTGCTCTGCTTACTGAACACAACTTCCAACTATGTTATTTGTTCTGAGACCTTCCCTGACTGTGACTGGTCCACTACGTGAAGCCTGATTCTAGCAGCGCTTGTACTTATAAAAAGAAGGTACATGATATATATGCTTAAATATCGCTGCTGTCAGAAGAAAACCTCATTTTACAGTTTTCAGCATGATTTGAAAATGCCTGCTGCCCTTTACATCATGTGTTTCATGGTGAATGAACCAAAAGAAACGTCCCAAAATGAACCGTGGAACTCTGGTTCTATTGACTTACATTTAAAGTCCGGAAGGTTTTTTCCTTCCCCTGTAAGGTTACCATTTTGGAGATATGAGGTTTTGTTTGACAGCAGTGATATACTTTAAAACATGAAGTATACTTTAAAAACATATTCAGAAAAATGAAGTATATAATATTATGTATATTGAGTGTACTTAAAAGTAAAAAATATTAAGTATACTTAAAAAGAACTTCCTAATAAGCACAAGCATTTAGTTTTTTTTACAAATTTCACAAATTACCTTCTCAAATCACCCTGAATTGGGTATATTGGGTATTTAAGTAATCCAGGTAACCTACATTATTTTGGTTAAATAATGTAAAGGTCAATCTTTAATTTGGCTTTTGATTAACCTGTATATTCTGTATATGTTGCATAGCAAATCACAGTCATAATATATGCAGAACACATTATGATTTCCTACTGTAACTCAGTAAGGACTTATTTATTAGCTGATTAGTTGAACCAAGTGTTATTGTCTGTGGTGCTTCTGCATATGCTACAAATCTGACATGTAGAGATTTGGCTGAAAAATGCTGCAATATTCCTTTAATAACCATTTTCATGTATATATAATTGAGCCCATTCCACAGATATCAGACATTACATGTAATATGAGTAACACAGTCCTGAAATTGATACTGGACGTAATTCAGCTTTAACAGCATCACCTTCACATGTAATGTCTTAGTTGTCCTTTGTCCTTTGCTGCTTGTGAAATTGATGGGCATCAGCGCATTTGATGTGAGGTCAGTGTGATAATATTGCAATACCCCCATGCTGACCGTCAAATAAGAGGGAGAGAGAGGGCAGGGGTTTATGGGGGATGGGGAAGGTGGGGCCAAATTTGAAGGAAATTCACAAGTCCCCTGATCCTTCCCCCGTTTCTGTCTCCATCGTTTTGAGTCCTGATGTGTGGCATAGATGGGGGTGTCCAGACAGATCATCTCTGCCTGGGGGGAGGAGGACAGGAGAGAGGGGGATGGGGGAGGAAGGGGGAAGGGGGGGTTATAGGCCTGCATGCCTTGAAGGCCGCTTTGGTTGGTGGTCCTCTTTGCCTGCCTCTTTTTCGTGGTCTAGTGCTTCTGCCGTGTGTGTGTGTGTGTGTGTGTGTGTGTGTGTGTGTGTGTGTGTGCGTGTGTGTGTGTGTGTGTGTGTGTGTGCTGGTTTTTGTACGTTGTCGGACAAAGCATTGAGGTTAAGCTTAAGGTTTCTCTAAGCTCAATCTTAAACCTAACCTTATCACATATAAGTGTTTACAAGTATATAATACATATGGGTCTATAGGATTATTATTATTATTATTATTATTATTATTATTATTATTAGTAATAGTAGTAGTAGTAGTAGTAGTAGTAGTAGTAGTAGTATTACCTGTATATAAGACGTTATTACATATATTGCTGCTGTCGGAACAAAACCTCCAAAGTCTCCAAAATGGTAACTTTACAGGAGAAGGAAAAAAACAACTGTACTTCTAATGCAAGTCAATGGAACCAGAGTTTTTTCCAAGTAATTTTGGGTGATTTCTTTTGGCCCATTTCTCATGAAATTGAAATACAATGTAAAGAGTAATAGGCATTTTCAAATTATGTCAAAAACTGAGAAATTAGAGATACAAGGTTTTCTTCCAACAGTAACAATATATTGGCACTAAATATAGATACCTATATGTAACACACATGGGGCATAGGCACTTCTATATCACTGTTGTCTGAACAACCCCCCGCAACCCAGAAGGAGAAGCGGCTTAGAAGATGTGTGTGTGTGTGTGTGTTGTCTGAAAAAAAACCTTGTATCTCCATTTTTCCATTTTTGTCGATTTTCAGGTTTTATCATAATTTAAAAACACCTGTTGTCCTTTACATTGCAAATGTCATGAAAAATGGACCAAAAGGTCTGGTTTCATTGACTTACATTAAAATTAGAGTATGCGACTATATATATATATATATATATATATATATATATATATATATATATATATATATATATATGCGTGCGTGTGTGTGTGTGTGTGTGTGTGTGATTACATTAAGGTATTTACATCTATATAATACATATGGGAATGGGACAGGACATGCTATTAGGTACATGTATGACCCCACATCCTGCCAAGGTACAAAAACAATTATGCATGTGTGTGGCTTGCCGGAGGGGGGTCGGAAGCAATTAATGAGCTTAAAGCCTTCTTGCTAACCCCCCCTAACTCATCACTGTCTCCTGAAGGGTTAATGGTTCAGTGAGCAGTGCCTCAGGTTGTGTGTCTCACAGACACACATACACACACAGAGACACACACACACTGTGCTTAGTGATTTGAGATGAGCAGACAGGATGGCTGGCCACAGACACTAGAGCACTGTTGTGTCTCTCTGTCCTATTCATCCTATTGTGCAGGACAATGGCTTCATTACCCAGACCACTCTCTGGCCTTCGGGGATAATATATAACTTGGGGGGGCCGAGGGGCTGCTGCTGACCCTTGAAACAGCAATAACCATCAGAACATTCTTCAACAGCCCTCTGCAGGAAGTGGGTCAAGGCAACCCACAAAATCCAAATCATCCACGTAAAAAATATGTAATATCATAATACTCAGAGGCATTTTTATGATGCACATTGATTCAGATATGCCTTCTTGATGAAGTTGGTGGTTGACATGATGATAATGGATGTTTTAAATTCTCCAACTGCTCTGTCTTACAGAGCCTGATGGACACGCCCATTTTTGTCAAATTTTATGTATTTATTATATTAAATATATTATTATATTAAAGGCTTTCTAGTATGGTTATATAGTATATAGTATAGTATAGTATCTATTTTTATTGACCGGCCTTTTTTGAAAAATTCTTATCGCTCACAACAATTGTTAGATTACTCGATTCCTAATATAATCAATAGGGATTAACCCTAGTGTAGTTTTTATGAGTTGTGAACAAGCCAAATTTGGCAAAATACCCAAACAGAACAGTAGTGGCATAAAATGCTATGAAAACTATGAGAACAGTCATTACATGTTCAAACAAGTGAACTATTTACGATGGAAAAATTCTGATCTAACAACTGAAAACGATGTGGTTTATACAGTTACCCTCTTATCGTTATTGTTGTTTGCAGAGTCTGCAATTTTAACTGTGCATCTTTTTATCCATGCAGTTGCTCAGTTATCTAGAACGCCAACTCGGATGTAGAAGTGTATTCTGGTGTAATGTGTCGGTGTGTCAGATTGTTAAAGTTTGTCAGGTTAATTTTAAAAATCCGTCAGTATGACTTTGGAACATGTTCCAGCGTGCAGTTGTAATGACATGTTAGATGGAGCTGTGCATTGCGCTTGTAATTGGCAGTGATGGTTGGGGATCAGCGAGGCTTGTTCAGTATGTAGGAAGTGTTAAATGAGGAGTGCATCCAGTAGAGAGTGAGGCGAACACCAGTGTGCCGCAAATAGACCTGTGTTAGAGAGCACCTGTTCACTGGTAATATGAGGCATGTGCAAGTGTGTGTATCCGTGTGCATGTATATGTGTCTATGCATGTATGTTTGTACGTATGTATGGAAATTATGTGCAGAAGCCAGAGGCCAGACTTCATTTCTTTCATTTCCAGTCAAAACAGCCAATAAGTGCAGGTTATTCACTTTTCGGGAGGTATTTCTGATGAGGTTAGGTATAAGATAATCCACTTTCATGAGGAGAAAATCAGAGAATGGACAGGAGTTTAAAAAAACCAAAGCTCACGAAATTAAAATGGGACTCCTAACAACCATGCAACACCTGGTAGACACTAAAACTGTCCTCATCGACTTTCATCTTTGAGAGAGAGGAGAAAATCAAACTTCTTCAGATCTGAAAACACCCACAGATGTTTGTCAATCTTTCCACTGTGCGAAGACGACTCAGCACTGTGGGTCTGGGTCGCTATGGGCCCTCACTGAGAAAAGGAAACAGACAAAAAGGAAGAAGATATGGAAAAAGAAGCTGTTGGGGTTCTCAGAAAAATCTGAGTCCAGACCTCAGTATCATCGAATGTGTTTGGTATTATTTTATCAAGCAGAGAAGCAGAAAATGCAACCAACTTCTAAGACTGAACTCTGGAGGAGGGAAAAATCTGCCTGCAGATTTCTTTGAGAAACTGAAAGCAAGTCTCCTCCAAAGAATGGAAGCTGTAATAAAGGCAAAGAGTGAACACAAAAAGACTGAAAAATGTGATTATATTTAGTTGTTGATATTTTCTTATTACATTTTATTAAATAAAAAAAATGTTTTTTTTCCAGATGGTGAAAAAGGAATAACTTGGCTGTTTTGACTGGAAATGAAAGAAAGGAAAAGGGGGTTTCTGACTGATACACAGTATTGGACATATTTATTTATAACCTGTATACTGTGTATATGTGCCATGTAGGCATTGATGTGTGTGTGTGTGTGTGTGTGTGTGTGTGTGTGTGTGTGTGTGTGTGTGTGTGTGTGTGTGTGTGCGCGTGCGCGCATGTGGTTGCTCTTGGTAGCCGTGTGACTTGAGGGCTAATCACAATTAACAGTCTGAGAGGCTTCATAATAACAGATATTTCTCATAGGTAGCAATTAATGTGGATTATGAGTGGACACCACTAGAACCTGGATAACTTGCTGGTGAGAGAGAAAAGGCCGTTTCAGAGCATCTTGTTTCTCATCCATATGTTACAGAGCTATAAGCTCCTTGCTGAGACCGTTACATGATTTATTTGTTAGGATTTCTCTGAACAAGTGGGTCCAATACTGCAACTCTGAAAACTGACCCATCAGATCTTCTAGGACTGTTATGATGGCAAAATATGGATGAGAAAGGTGTCTCAGTCTCAGAAATCTCAGAGTTCTGTAGGTTCTAAGTAGTGTCCACTCATATACCACATTAAAAGGCTCATATATTGGAAAATTAAATTGCCTTTGCTTATTTGAAATGAAGGTGCTTGAAATAAAATGTAAACATTGTCAAAATCTACTGTTCATTTTTCAGGCAATACAGTCCATGTGTGGAAATCCTGCACGGATCACAGCCTGTTTTGAATTTGCTTCTGTGATGTCACAAAAACTCATTTACATATATGCACATAGTCATGCAGGGAGTTTTTCAGCTCTGAATGCTTTTTGAATGCTTTTTGAGGCCAGCTAATCGGAACAGAGCCAGCCAATCAGAACAGAGCTCATTCATCTAATCAGTCTTAATGCTAATTGAGTAAAAACACCTGTTTAATTCTAAAAGAACTGGAAAACGTTATGTACAAATTATTAATGACAATTTTAGTACATAAAACCACACAAATGTGGACCTCAAGGGAAAAATAAAGTTCATAATGTTTGAAAGAAAAGTGTAGGATATAGGCCCTTTAACTGCTCCCATTAACTGCTGAGCAATCACTTTTATTATGAAGTGTCTCATATTGTTAATTGTGATTCAGCCTCAAATGTGTTTTGGCTTTATTAGGCTTACTTATTTAAACTTTGGCTAGTCTACTGAATATTGTGCGTCTTTACTGGCATATACTGCTGATAGGGCTGTCAAAATCAAATTTAATGTTTGAAAATCTGTCAAATCCAATAAAAAATGCATATTTGAATGTCGACACCATGCATTCGGATGTTTAAAGCTAACTCTGCTGCTCTGGAAGAACACTGCTGACAAACAAACAAAACAGAGTGTTTATTCTGGCTGTAATTGGATTGGATGGGAATATTTGCAAACATCCAACAGGTTTTTTTGCAAGCCTGTCATGTCAAATGAGCCAGTATGTTTACTTTCAGAGCTGAATAGCACCAGCACGTGGAAATACATTTGTCCCCTTTGTGTTGAGTGCCTCTTGTGGATTTAGGAGATACAGTATAACATCGACTTAGAAGTCTGGCGTATGGGTTTCCTCCGTATTTTCTTGGTAAAATAACAGGATGGTTTTATTGTGTAGAAATAATGTATTTAAAATGGGAATATTTGACAAACAAATAAGGGAAAAGTTCAAATTTGATTTTTGATCTCAACTGACCGACTGAACCGCTGTGCATAAAATATTAACAGAACAAATTAGGCAAATGCAAACCTGCTCCATATCAGAAGTGACGTTTATTTTATGCTAATCTTGAGTGAAATCTTTGCAACAGTGTATTATGTTTTATGTACTTGCTGTTAGTAACGTGACAATAAACCTGGTGATAAGAAGAAAAAAGCGGGACCATTAATAACTATTATGGCAGCAACTGATCATAGAGCCCTGCTGGTGACATCCCATGCAAATAGAAATAACACCTGGCCACGCTTTATTAACACATGGGAACCAGATTCTAATGCATGGCCATGACTTATTAAGGCATGGGAAGGGGATCCTAATGTGTGGCCACAACATATTAAGGCATGGGAATTAGATAGTTAGTCTAGGTCATGGCCACAATTTAGTAAGCCATGGAACCAAGATCATGCCTTACTAAGTTTTGGCTGCGCATTATTATTTATACAGGATTTCACCAGCGGAGCTCCGTGTAGTTCAGTAAAGAAGTGTTGCAAACGGTCCTAAGACAGGTTAGTGCTTCTTTCTGTCTGACGTTACTGACTAAAACTAAACAACACAACAAAATAAGAGTTTTTACAGTTACAGCTACCATCACAGACCACAGCAGCCATACTTTCCAAGCAGTTTTTCTTTAAAAACTCTGCTAGACAGACTTACGAAGGCCCTTTGTGTCAGTATCAGGGTTAGGAAGTTCAGTTCTGCTTCTAAAGCTCAACACTTTGGCCTTTTAATCTGCTTTTTGAAGCTGGTAGAGAGGAAAGAACACACACACAACTTAAGCCAGCTTTTTACATGCTTATGAAAGGGCCTGAAAACGTTCAGATGTCTTGCACATGGATGCAATTAGGATTTGTTGTTTCCAGGCACTGAAGTAGCTTCCATATTCTCTCTGCTTGTAAACCCATCCAACATTTCCAAACATTTGCAAACATCTGATCCTTAACAGAAGAGGAAGGGAAGGGTGGCGGATGGGTAAAAAAAACACACATGGCAGAGTGTCAAAACTGCAGGATGGGCTGCTTGGAGAGATGCAGTGAGTGCTGTGAGAGTGAGTGTAATTTAGGAGCTGAAGCCCCCCCGAGTGTAAAACCGCCATTATCACCTCCAGCTAACGCAGGCATTCTTCAACAGGTCTGTCCAGCAGATAGAGCGGAGAACAGGGGAGAGAGAGCTATTCTTCTCCCACTCTCTCTCCTTCTCTCTCTCTCTGTCTCTCTTTCTCCCATTTTCCTTTTTTATTCTCTCTCTTCCTCTCTTTCTCCCTCTCTCTCTCTCTCTCTCTCTCTCTCTCTCACCTTTTTCCTTTTTTATTCTCTCTCTCTCTCTCTCTCTCTCGCTCTCTCTCTCTCTCTCTCTCTCTGTCTCTCACCTTTTTCCTTTTTTATTCTCTCTCTCTCTCTCTCTCGCTCTCTCTCTCTCTCTCACTTTTTTCCTTTTTATTCTCTCTCTCTCTCTCGCCCTCTCTCTCTCTCTCTCTCTCCCCTTTTTCCTTTTTTATTCTCTCTCTCTCTCTCTCTCTCTCTCTCTCTCACTTTTTTCCTTTTTATTCTCTCTCTCTCTCTCTCTCTCTCTCGCTCTCTCTCTCTCTCTCTCTCTCGCTCTCTCTCACTCTGTGTCTGTGTGTGTGTTTTCCCCTCTTTGAGTCCTACAGGGTTTTGTTGACAGAAGGTGTTTGTTATTGAAATGGAGAGGGCTCAGGTCTGAAGTTTTTTTGGGGGCAGATGTTGTTGAATCTGCTGACCAATGAGTGTCCTCAGGGTTGATGAGGGGCATGTTTCACACAAGACTGTCGACTGAAAGGACATGCAAAAGTACACCTCATGTGTATACACACATACACACACACACACACACACAGACACACACATACACACACGCAGACAGATCAACTGCCCCACTTGTTTAGTCATAGCGGCCCTACAGGAGGTCAGACAGTCTGCAGTGTTTGACTAGAGGTGCCTTAATGCCTCTTACTGCTGGGTGAGATGTCATCTATGGCATGTGGGCTGATACTGCTCTTACACAATATCGAGTGTTGGTTTAAGTACATACAAACTGAATGAGCGATATTTTTTCTGTCTCAAAACGTGTTTTTATGTGGTTAACGTTAAAGTTATACGAGGAAAAAAGAGCAGTTAGAGGTGGCACCAATCAGATACGAGGAACGGGAATCAGGACAATATCAGAACACACACTGTGCTGCCGTGCATGCCGGGGACTGTAGTGCATCTCAGGGTGAAACGGGCTGATAAAAGTAGAAAATTAAAATGATTTTGCAGGCCAAATGAGATTGTGTCACAGACCTGACTTGGCCGGCGGGCCTTGTGTTTGACACAGGGATCTAAACAATTTTTGATTTTTAACAGACTATGATAAAGCCAGCTGCTTTAAACTGTGTTTACATTTAATAAAAACAAATACCGGAAACTTATTTGGACAAAAATCTTTTTCCATGATCTTCTCTTCAGTGTAAGGAGTGTTTTTGCTTCTCCTGTAATTATTTTTTAGAAAACACGGAATAGCAGTCCTCATTACCCATAACCTCCTTCTTTAATTCTAACTTAAGTTCCATCAAACACCATAAAATATTTGGAAAGTTGTAAATGTTTCATTTTATCAGCACCGTCCAGCACTAACGCCTCTGTGGTCTGCTCTTTGGCGCTCTGGGCTCAAGCTCTTCCCTGAATCAGTGTTTACTCCCATGGAAGATGGCTGCTAATTTTCTTGTTGCCCTTCAGAGGCAAGGGTTTGTTCCCTGCAACCGGCCCAAGCTGACGAGGGGTCTGAATTAGATCACAAGGCTTCCAGATGGCTTCAATTGAATTATTTAGCGCAGGAGAAAACCAATTCGGGTCAGCCGCAAATATATAGAAGGAGGTGAAATGGCGTCTATAGCTGTGTGTGTTTTTACGAGGGGCTTTGGGCGGGTAAGTGGCTGCCAGGCAGCCCTGTAAAAGGTCACAAGGTTAATGCAGATTTTTTTTAGTTTTTCACTGGTTTAGTGAGATAGAGGGACCTGAACAATGAGGCCTGGTCATTTTCCTCTGTTTTTTTTTTCCCTGAAAAAAACAAAAACAAAAAAGGCAGAATGAAGCCGACAGCAGAAAGGTGGTGATTTCATTGTGGAGGTGAAGACAAATGTGTTTTGGTTCTTAAAAGTGGAGTCCTCCCAGCAACACTCAGGAGGGCACTTTGTGTCAGGGTAATGCTTCAGCTGAGTGTAGTTTGAGGGACGTCACGAATTAGGTATGTTTATATTATTCAAATATACAGAAAAAAGTCTTCTGAGCAAGAGCCCCATTCAAATGACACGTTGTATTGATTTTCTAAGTGGAAGTTAAGACTGGGAACTTAACAGGGAACTTAAATGATATTTTCTGCTAATTTTAGTGCACAATTTCTATTTATTTGATGAGTTTAACATTTTGGAAGTTATAAAACGGGGAGCAATTGGGGGTTAGGTGTCTTGCTCAAGGGCATGTCAGTCATGGACTGCCAGCCAAGGGAATCGAACAAGTATGAAAAATGAATATAAGCTAAATAATCTTAGAATAAGTGCACAACTATCTCATAATGGGAAATGTTAGATATATCTGGGTATATTATAGACTAGATTTAAAATCATTTCACTTGACTAGATACCATTTTTTGAAACATATTTGTGTTGATTTAACATTTTATTCATGTGGAATTAATGTAGATATTTAAATCAGCATATTACTCTTTTCAGTGTAGAGCACTGAGGCCCGGCCAAGGTTCTTGCGGAGCTGTGGTCAGCTCAGAGTTGGAGGTCTGCTCTGCTCCAGGTGCTGAAAAGGCAAGATGTTCTTAAAGCGAGGGGCTTTAAGATCAGCTTAGACCTCTGGCTAAGTCCCTGGAGGGAGGCTGCGCCTCAGCAGAGACCAGCCTTTACTTTAAGACTCTGTTAAAAGAGTATGTGACCCTCTCTCTCTCTCTCTCTCTCTCTCTCTCTCTCTCTCTCTCTCTCTCTCCATATACGATATGGCACGCATGGAATGCCTGTCATTTAGTTTTATATGTCTGAGTTTTGCAGGTGGGGGAGGGAGATGTTAGGGAAAGGACAGAGTGAGTGAGAGTATGTGTTGTATGTATATACAAACTCATGCCTCATGCATGTGTTTTACATATACACTGTATATATAAAGGAATGTGCGCAGACGTGTATAATATGTGCATGTAGTGTATAAATATATACATCATGTATTTCTGGATTTGATAAGTCAAATCAGATGAAATGCCACAGTATTGCCACATTTAAATATATTACTGTCAAAAACTGTGAACACAGTGATTTTTATTCAGAGTTTCATGCACTGCTCTGCACTAAATCCAGTTAAATATGATAAGCTCAGATAAAACCCAAGCTGCACGAGCCATACATCGCATGAAAGCAAGCAATGGCTCCATTTTGACAGACCTTAAAGCAATAAATCAATTTGCTGATTTTTACACAGAAATGTATAAATCACAGTGCAAAGGTGGACTAAGTGACATGAACAGTTTTTTCTCCAAGTTTAGAGTTCCAAAACTGAGTGAAGGGGCTGTGGAATTTTTAGATGCAGACATAACGCTGGAGGAGATACATGCAGCCATTTCCAAACAATAAAGCCCCAGGCCCGGATGGATTTAATATAGAATTTTATAAAAAATAAAACAAAGAAGTTTGTCCACTACTACTTCGCATGTTTCGGCATTCACTGGAAACATCTAATCTTCCAACATTGTACAGAGCCGATATTGCTTTGATTGCAAAACCAGGTCGGGACCCTTTATTAGTCTCATCCTATCGACCTATTCCGTTAATACCTATAGAGAACAAACTGCTGGGGGAAATACTTGCAAATGGGTTAAAAGATTACATAGGCTAAATTGTACATCCTGATCAGTCAGGTTTCATGCCAGGTAGACATACTTTCTTCAGTCTCCGCCGCCTGTTTGACATTCTATATGCCAAAAATGAGACGGAAGCTGTTGTCATCTCTGTTGTCAGTGCTCTTAAGATATGGAAGCAGATCAAAACATATATAGATAGTACAGAAACATACCTGGATAGCCCCATGGGTAGAAATGCCTTTCCCCCTGCTTTAAATGATTTTGTGTTCACTCAATGGAAGGAAAGTGGGATAAAATGTATTAGGTACTTATATAAAGATGATAAGTTTGCATCATTTGCTGAACTTCAAAGAATGTACCAACTCCCTGTCTCACACTTCTTTAGATATTTACAAGTCTGGGATTTTGCAAGGTAACATCTGACTAGCTTTCAGACCATTTATATACATAATACACATGAAGAAATTAATCAGTTTAATCCTTTGGACCAGAAGGCGGTCTGCAGTTTTTATCGAATATTATTAAGACGTATGACCACTAGTACAGAGTCAGTTAAGCATCTGTGGGAAAATGAGTTGGGAATAGAAATAGAGAATGATGTATGGGAGTTCTGTCTGAAGAATATACATAATTGCTGAATAAATGTAAGACATAATGTAGTCCAGTTTAAAACCCTGCATAGGATATACCTCTGTAAAACTAAGCTACACACGTTGTTTCCAAATATTTCCCCCTTATGTAACAAATGTAATGCAATGGAAGGTTATGGACATGTTATGTTAGTTATGGAGTTATGGACATGTAGCAAGTTACAGACATTTTGGGGCAGTATATTTACTTGCCTGTCAAAAGCATTTGGAAGGGACTGGAAACCTAATCCACTTTGGGCTGTGTTGGGAACAACTAATGACTCAGTAACCGTAGAGAAACATGAACGTCAATCCATTCTTTTTAGTATGATTATTGCAAAAAAAATGTACTACAATTGTGGAAACAAGAGTCAGTACCAACATATGAAATGTGGATAAAGGAACTAATCAATGTATTGCATTTGGAGAAGCTGTGATTTTTAAACAATGAACAGTTAGACCTCTTTGATAGAATGCAGCCCTCTGTTTGCCTATTTTGAACAAGACTAACCTGGTTCAACTTGTGAGATTCCTGTTGTTGTATGTAATGTTTAAAAGATAACACCCTGGACTGTAAGTACAATTTCATTTTATTTATGTGTGTGTGTGTGTGTGTGTGTGTGTGTGTGTGTGTGTGTGTGTGTGTGTGTGTGTATTTTCTTTTCTCCTGTATGATGTAACCCTCCTGCACCTTTGATGTTATTTGTTACTAAATTTAAAATGAAAATAAATGCTTTTTTTAAAGGAAAGGGAGAGAGAACAAGAAAGATTAATATAGATGTGTGTGTGTGTGTGTGTGTGTGTGTGTGTGTGTGTGTGTGTGTAGAAAGAAACAAGTAAGTAAGTAATGAGTAAGGGGGACAGAGAAAGCGAACAAGAGAGAAAGCGAATAAGAAAAAAATAAACAAAAGAGAGTGATAGGAGAGAGAAGAGAGAGAATAAGAGAGATGGAGTAAGAAGAGTTTTAAAAAGAGAGTGAGAGAAACAAGTGTATAAGACAGAAAGAATGAGAACTGAAAAAGAATGTAAATAAACGATAGTGATAGAAGAGAGAAGAGAGTGAATAAGAGAAGGAGTCAGAAGAAAAAGTGTGAATAAGAGACAGTGAGAGAAAAGAGTAAGCGAGATTGTGAACAAGAAAAAAGAGAATGTTAATAAGAGATAGTGGTAGGAGAGAGAGAGAGAGGAAAGAGCGAATAATAGAGTGAGAACAAGAAAGAGTCTAAATTAGAGACGGAGTGAAAGAAAAGAGTGAATAAGAGCTAGAAAGAGAGAAGAAAAAGTGAGTAAATAAGAAACAGTGATGGAAATGAGACAGTAAAGAGACAGAAAAGAGTGAGTGAGAGTGAGTGAGAGTGAGTGAGTGAGAGAGAGACACCTGGCTTCTCTCAGTCTCGGGCTAATGGTTTGTCAGGGTTTCAGGTTTCAAGGCCACGAAAGGCCGAGCTAAACATAATAAACATGATCAGCCGTAAATTTTAATCAACCTCTGATTGTTTGCCTTTCTGTTTAAAGCAGCAGGAGCCCCGTCTGCTGATTTACAAGTCAGAGCGAGTGTCTGCAGATTAGCTTATCACCGGCGAGGAGATCAGATCTGAGTTAGCCCTGTTGTTTGAGTTAGCCGTAGCTCTCTCTGATAAAGGCCTAATGGCTCTCTCTTTCTACATAAGTACCTTCGGTGACGGTTAATGTATCTGAGTCATGCTCTCTGATGCACCTGGTCTGCTGTGAATGTGTCTAATGTACGTTTTAATATTTAGGTTTATATTTGGTCTTATTCTACTGCTGTGTTACAGTATTACATTCATCTTCCAAGCATATCTGCTTTCCATTTGGACTGTAGGTTAATGGTTAATGGACAGGAGTTTAATGATCCTGTTGAAGAGGCCTGTCACAATTACTCTGTATCTGCCTGTTCACAGTTATTTGAGCTAATTACGATTATTCAGGCTTATCGGAATTATTTTCTACAGTTGTAGCTATCACAATGATGTCTACTTCATAGCAGATAACGCGAGTTGGGTGTGTTTTCTTCTGCTGGGTTGAGGCAAATGCATGTAAATAAAAGAAAACACTTTTACGAACACAACACAGGGTCTAACGTCTGAGTGGTGCTGTAATACCTTTAGAGGGCAGCAATGAGTGATGTTTGTTTATTTGTGCTCAAGCTGTCTCTGTCTTCAGTTAGTCAGTTTAGCCACTGTAGGCTTGTAGAACACAATGAACAAAAAAGTTCTTAATCATGTTTATTTATATGGCAATTAAACAATAAATAAATACAATAAAAAAATCTGGACGGCTACTGTTGTATGCCGGGCATTGTATATGTCTTCCTTGTCTTTTTTTGCTCTTCATCTTGGTTGTGGTTTTGTTCTTGGCATTGGTGTTCTTTTTGATAGTGTTCTTGTTGTTGGTGTTTTTCTTGGTGTTGTTCTTCGCAATGGTCTTGGTGTTGCTCTTGGTTTTGTTTTTGCTCCTGGTCTTGGTGTTGCTCTTGGTTTTGTTTTTGCTCCTGGTCTTGGTGTTGTTCTTGGTTTTGTTTTTGCTCCTGGTCTTGGTGTTGTTCTTGGTTTTGTTGTTGCTCCTGGTCCTGGTGTTGTTCTTGATGTTGGTCTTTTTTTGGTCTTGGTGTTGCTCTTGGTTTTGTTTTTGCTCCTGGTCTTGGTGTTGTTCTTGGTTTTGTTTTTGCTCCTGGTCTTGGTGTTGTTCTTGAAGTTGTTTTTTTTTCTTGGTGTTTGTATATTTTGGTCTTGGTGTTGCTCTTGGTGTTGGTGTTGTGCTTGGTTTTGTTGTTGCTCCTGGTCCTGGTGTTGTTCTTGATGTTGGTCTTTTTTTGGTCTTGGTGTTGCTCTTGGTTTTGTTGTTGCTTCTGGTCTTGGTGTTGTTCTTGATGTTGGTCTTTTTCTTGATGTTGGTATATTTTGGTGTTGGTGTTGCTCTTAGTGTTGGTCGTGCTTCTGGTGTTGGTGGTGCTCCTGGTGTTGGTGATGCTCTTGGTGTTGGTGATGCTCTTGGTGTTGGTGGTGCTCTTGGTTTTGTTGTTGCTCTTGATCTTGATGTTGTTCTTTTTCTTGGTGTTGCTCTTGGTTTTGAGTCAAACAGAGCCAGTTATTTTCTTACTGTAGACAACTACCTGACTTTTTAAATCTATGATACACGCAGAATTTCTTTGCTCTAGAAGAACTGACCATAGCCACAATACACTCAGCAAAATGTCCTGTGACATAATCCATCACAATAACAGAAGCATATTGCCGTATCGTCCACCCCTAGTTGGTATGGTGATAAATATTAAATCTTGAATCTTGACAAATTTCATCCAGATTAAGCAAATATGAGTCTTGTATTCAGCTTTACTCTAAGGGAAGTGAAGAAAAGCCTGTCTGTCTGGCCGCCCGCCTGTGTCTCAGTCTTGTTAACCCGAAGGGCACTCCAGTGTGGCGCGAGAGCCGTTAATTGTGTTTGTTCTCAAACACAGCGACATGATTGTTGTTTGTCCTCGCTGATACTGTACCGCGCTTTGGTGCGTAATGACTCTCGGCCCAGGCTGCTGACTCAGGCACGTGGGGGAGAGAAGGTGTCTGATTCTGACAGATAAATCACGAAAGCTGTGTAAATTGAATATCCCTCAAAAAGAAAACAACAGTAACACTGTGCTCAGGTTAACTTGAGCTGTGTATAGTCATCTCAGGCCTTGTCCACCTGTATCTGGATGTTTTTTCGCTCAATTAAAAAAAACATCCACGTCAAAAGTAGTTTTGAAAAAAACTGTTCCACCTGAGAGCCCAAAGCCAATTTGAAAACACTCACATGAGCATGTCAGCCCAGGAGCAGGCTGTAAAACATCAAGTTCTCCAGATCATGTGCATTGCAGAAAATGCAGAGGACAAAGATAAACGTGTTTAGAGTAATATTGCAGATCATTTTGCTTGTTACAAGAAGTATTGGTTAAAACTTAAAATCTGCCAGTACAGTGAACATTTAAGGTGGAACTGGGAAATTCAAATAAGACGCTGCCGAATAGCTTCAGCTTCATATCACAGAAGAACTGTTCTGACTGTTCCTTTTCTGGCTGTTCCTTTTACCACTTTCTGACTGGAGGCTTTAATGCTGAACGTGGTGCATCAGACTGCCAGTTACTTGTGGTTGTAACGTCACAGCACATGGGTGCTTGATTGATTCTGATTGGTCTAACTCATCTATAAGCCATTTGTGAGCATGAGTGTTGTCAGGCTAAATTCCTTTTAAAAATAAGCTGTAACTAAAATTGCAGCAGTTTAAAAATTGCACTCTTTCAAAATATGATTTCTACGAAAAACAAAAAACAAACAAAAAATATAGCCGCAAGCGGCAATGAGCGGGATGAAGAACGCACCAGCAGTGTGGGCTGTTCTACAGGTTTAGTTCATTTGGCCTAAAAAGGCCTCAAGCTGTTTGGGTCTTATTTATAGGCAGAGTAAATAGAACTGAAAGGAAGTCAGTTCATCAAAAGGCCTTCAATTGTGATAAACAGTGAGCAGAGGTCTTTAAACACAATATAGGTTTACATTCATATGTACTGATCTACACTGGTTTGTAGAACATCCAAGAGTTTGTCAGCATATGTCAAAACTACATGACTAATGGCAGCATTTCTCACATAGTAGCACTTGCATATTTAACCAGTTGATTTGATGTAGGCCGTAGTGAGACCCGCACTTTTGGTGTGAGGAGCTCAATGAAAGTGGGTCAGAATTTGTCAAAAGGCCTCGTTTTGGTCACATTGACCTTTTGTCCTTTGTATAATAAGTAGTTGTATAATGTAGTCTTTTGTAGTCTAAGCCCAAATACCATACAAACAGTAACATTTTTTGACATAACATTATTACAAAGTTGAACGTGTGAGTGAACTGAGTCGAATGGCATTAATTGCATATCTGTCGACCTTGTAATAACATTGTTATAGCATTTTAATAGATTTTTAAGTGTTTTTGACTATAGGCTCCAGCACGCCCCTACGACCCTGAGGGAGACGTGGCTTAAAAAATGTGCACGTGTGTGTGTGTGTGTGTGTGTGTGTGTGTGTGTGTGTGTGTGTGTGTGTGTGTGTGTGTGTTTGACTGCTGAATCACCACCTAAAGTCCAATCTGGACCAAAATATTTTGGATGAAGGATTGTCAAGTTACAGAATTTTAAATTAATTCTGAATTATTTTGAATTTATCCTGAAGGGTTCATTTGCATGTGGCAGCCATGCTTTTTAGAAAATTCAACATGTTTTTCATAATTATTGAGGTTCAGGCTCTTCTGAATTTTTTGACACATTTACATTTAAATTTTACGTTTACAGCATTTAGCAGACACTATTATCCAGAGCGACATATGAGAAGTGCTTTGTCTTTCTAGAGAAAGTATCTTTGCTAGTTATCAATAGATTAGAGAGAAAGACGGTCCTGAGCTCAGATACTGCTAGAAACAAAAGCCACTGCTGATACCAAGAGAAAAGGAGCAGAGTTGAACACAGAAGTCTGTGCAATACAATACAATACACTACAATACACTACACTACACTACACTACACTACAATTCAATACACTACACTACACTACACTACACTACACTCAACTACAATACACTACACTACACTACACTCAACTACAATACACTACACTACAATACAATACACTACACTACAATACACTACACTACAATAAGCTACACTACAATACACTACACTACACTACAATACAATACACTACAATACACTACACTACAATACACTACACTACACTACAATACAATACAATACACTACACTACAATACACTACAATACAATACACTACAATACAATACACTACACTACACTACACTACAATACACTACACTTCACTACAATACACTACACTACAATACACTACACTACAATACACTACAATACACTACAATACAATACACTACACTACAATACAATACACTACACTACAATACAATACAATACAATACACTACACTACAATACAAAAATCTGGTTTAGGAGTTATTAGGCACAACAAATTTTTCTGCGCTATAGCGTCCCCTTATGGCCAATTGGGCTGGGTTTTTGTGCCTAAATAGAGGAAGGGACTACTACCTATTGACCAAGTTTCGTGTCTCTAGGACTTATAGTTTGGGCTGTGTGTTCCGTTTCAGGGAAGAAAAAGAATAATAAGAAAAATCTTGACAATTCCGATACTGTTCAATGCACTACATGCTTGAACCCTAAAAAGAGATTCATCTCCCAGCTTTGGCCTGGAAAGCATTTCCTAAAGGCTTAGTTTCCAGTAAACTGAAACTCTGTTTACACATGGACCAAAAAATAGCTTTCCCAAGTGAGCATATGCGTGTAGGCAGGCCCTCCGAGCAGCAGCGTCCCTGTCCGTCTGAGGCGTCTCCAGCACTGATTGTTTAATCGTTTATGCAGTGGGTTGAATTGTGAGTGCGCATTCGAGACTGTGGGCTGAGTTTGGACTAAATGAGCTCGGCGCTTAGCGACAATTAGCTCAAGTTAAAGCCGCGAGGCCCCGCTGAGGCTGAATGGACTTATTTTCCAGCCACTTATCATAACAGTCGTCTCAGTGAACATGCGTGCCCCGGCTAATGCGCAGACATACCAGCGAGACGCTACCTATTCTCCTATTCTTCTCGCACACAAACACCGGAGCTGGAGGAAATATAGCCTGAAAGTGACTGAAGTGACATTTGTAACTGTGCCATTCATAAGGTCGGGGCGTAACGCGAGTTCATATGAACCGCGCTTCATGACTCATTTCAGTCCGAGAGTGTTTAAATGTCTCGAATATCACAGTACAAGGCCGCTGCTTGAGATCACCACATAATAAAAATCCATTCCTGCTCAGTGACACTGACTTTCTGTTGTTGGTTGCTTTATTAAGCTACTTTTTAATTAGATTTTATGGTACAGCAACATAATTCTTCAAAGGGATGTTGTGAGAAGGGATATGGTTTCATATGTCAGTGCCTATACTGGGACGCATATGTAATAGTTGTGCAGTCTGGGTGTCCTACAGGTGCTATTTTATCCCTTAGCCTTACACTTATGTACATGTATATGAGACTAAGCTGTGTGTATTCCAGGGTGTATTCTGCCTTCCACCCAATGACAGCTGGGATAGGCTACAGCACCCCACCGCGACCCAGAAAGATAAGTGGTTTAGATGATGATGTGTGTCTATATATACACTGATCAGGCATAACATTATGACCACCTCCTTGTTTCTACGCTCATTGTCCATTTTATCAGCTCCACTTACTGTATAGCTGCACTTTGTAGTTCTACAGTTACAGACTGTAGTCCATCTGTTTCTCTGATACTTTGTTACCCTGTTCTTCAGTTGTCAGGACCCCTGTGGACCCTCAAAGAGCAGGTACTATTTGGATGGTGGATCATTCTCAGCACTGCAGTAACACTGACATGGTGGTGTATTAGTGTGTGTTGTCTTGGTATGAGCGGATCAGACACAACAGCTTTACAGAACGTTGACAGAAATCCCATTCAGCCTAATGAGAAGTTGTAGAGCCAAAATACCTATTAATTTCTGTATTGCTCTGTGTTGTACAGATGTATGATAGGTGTTTGTTGTTTTTATTCTGGTGCTGCTGCTGTTGCTTCGGCAAAGTCGCACTGAACGTCCTCCTGATTCATCTCACTGAAGTGACCCTAGCTGAGGGTTAAACGCAGGCATCTGGCTTTAAACCTGAAGCCTTTTATATTTGGGAACGCTGAGGGGAGTCAGACTGGGGGAACAATGCTGTGGAAAGACTTAACTTGCCCAGGAGTTCCTGGACTTTCCCCTCGCTAAAGTAAACACAGGAGATCTAACTCCAAACACGCCGAGGACGGAGTGGCAGCATGCGCCGCGTGTGTGAGAGTGTCTGGACGTGAATGTCTCTGTGTAAAACCGCCAGGATGTGCAAAACCAACATGCAATTTCCTGCGTAATTAATTCCCAGATTGAGTGCAGTTTGATGTTGCCCTCGCTGTAGACGCGGCTCAGGATGGAGGGGTTAACTGGCTTACAGAGGAATTCAGAGAGTCTCCTTGGGGTTGTTGGTGAAGTTTTGGCCTCTTTTCTTTTCTTTTTTTGGTGGTATTTGAACGTGTGGATCAGAAGATCTGAAATACCTCAGTCCCCCCCCCCCCTCTCTCTCTCTCTCTCTCTTTATCTCTCTCTGTCTCTCTTTCTTTTTCCTACTCTCTCTCTTTCTCTCCCTCTCTCTTCGCTGTGTCCCACTCTGTCTCTTTCTCTTTATCTCTTTCTATCTCTCTTGGGCTCCCCCCATCTCTCCCTCTTTCTATTCCTGTGTCTCTCCCTCCCTCTCTCTCTCTCTCTCTCTGTCTCTCTCTCTCTCTGTTTCTCTCTGTCTCTGCCTCTTTTTCTTTCATTCTCTCTCTCTCTGTCTCTTGCCTTTCCTTCTTTCTGTGTATATCTCTCTATCGCATGATCTGTATCTCTCTGAATCTGTCTCTTTTTCTCTCTCTCTGTCTCATTCAGTCTCTCTCTCTCTCTCTGTCTCTCTCTCTCTGTCTCTCTCTCTCTCTGTCTCTCTCTCTCTCTATGTTTCTCTCTGTCTCTGCCTCTTTTTCTTTCATTCTCTCTCTCTCCGTCTCTTGCCTTTCCTTCTTTCTGTGTATATCTCTCTATCGCATGACTCTGTATCTCTCTGAATCTGTCTCTTTTTCTCTCTCTCTGTCTCATTCTGTATCTCTCTCTCTCTCTCTTTCTCTCTCTCTGTGTGAGTTGTGAACATATTGACGGTCTCTTGGCCCAGCCCCAGCCGGAGCACCTGGGCAGCAGGCTGTGGTGATCAGCGGAGCCTGACTGCTCTGCTGCTCAGTGACAGGCGTTTGAGCGCGTGAGAGTTGCTCTCTACACCCACTGGGCTCGGCGTGACAGCCGTGCAGAGGCTCCAGTCCAATTCCCAAACCGTCAGCACGGCTGCCAGGCTTGAGCTGCGTACGCCTGCTGAAGGATCCGGCCCCGCTCCAATTCCCCCAAACGCTCCCTTCAGTTCTGACTCCTTTCCCTGGCGCACTCGTCCAAGTCATCTTGGAGAAATGGGTACCTTACAGCAAAAAAGACCCCTGCAAGCTTGCAAATGAAGTGCTGTCGATGGGGCTTTGGCATTATGGTGAAGTTAACAGATGACGAAAGCTCTGAAGATGTTGAAGTGTCAGTAGGCAGTGCTGGAATGTTTCCTTTAGGCATATCCAAAGCCCCTTTGTTTGAACCCGCATGCCCACATGCATTTTTACATGAGAGTTCAATAGTAATTTATTAAGATGGGGTTATCAGAAGAGTGACTGAGGCCAGAAACACTAGCTTGTCTCCAGCATGAGACCGAGTAGAATTCTTGGGAAATTATTGGCAAGTCGATACATTACTGTGAAAGATTATGAACTCTTGATTGAATAATCATCCTGTGAGGTGTGGGCGCCGACGGAGGTGGAATTTATCGCTTTTTGTTCGTTTTATTTCTCCCTGTCTTCAGTGATGAAGTCACTACTAGATAACCATTACTGTGTCTGAATTGACCGTTCCATGCTCAACCCACAAATATGTTAATTTATGTGAACTGTTGCCAGGTTGGACAAGCTTTGGAAAATGTTAGAAAAATCTTATAAAACTTAAATCGAAGCCTTTGATATTTGACAACGCTGAGGGGAGTCAGACTGGGACAACAGTGCTGTGGAAAGACTTAACTTAGCCAGGAGTTCCTGGACTTTCCCCTCACTAAAGTAAACACAGGAGATCTAACTCCAAACACGCAAACATGGTGTTAAACTTAATTATGAAACTTAATAATGAAAGATATTATAGACTTATACAAGTTGTTACAGAGTTATTATTGAAATGTATATAGCACTGTGTAAACGTCAGAGACCACCATCAGTCAAAACCACCCTTAAGTACAAGTTATTGTGTTTATTATTACTAACTTTTAATCAGTTTTTGAAGTCCAGTTTTGGAAATTTCGCTTTTCACTTATTTTCCACTGATTTATGCAAGCAGATTATCTTATATCTAACCTAATCTAAGAAATATCTCCTGAAAATGAGTAGTTTGTACTTAGTGACTGTTTTGATTGGATCATGTATTAATATTTGTGCAATACCTTACATTTTGGTTTTGTATGCATGTGAAAAGTCCCACAGCATTTCAGTTAGCGTGATGGCAAATGTGTTGTTGTTATTATTAGCACAGCAAGTTGACTAGAAAAGGAAAGTCTAATGTCAGCAAAGATGGAAAGCAGGAGAACTTGGCCACTGGTCCAGATATTGGCCATTTGTGCCGAAGACATCATATCCTATGTATCTGGACCTACGAATGGGGATGTATCCATTCCAAAGTACCACTTGAGGGCTGCAAATTTGAATGACACAAAGCTCAAATATTACTGGTAAAGGTATGCTGCTACTGTTCTGTGAAAAAGTGCAAGTGAACTAGGAGTAACGGGGGTCTTACGGCAGCAGCCCTCCTCGCCTTGCAAATAAGGTGCTCTTGATAGAGTTTTGTTACTGTGGAGGGGTAACGAGTGACGAAAGCACTAAAGATACTACCGTTCCACCAGACCGTGCTGGAATTTTTTATTTTTGGGGCTGTAATTTAGTGCAAACGGATATCCGAAACCCAGCTGAAAACGATAATTGATAGGTGTTTCCTGCTAAAAAGAAATACCAAATATGCCCAACTTATAATTAGTGCATTGTAAAGTGGTGGCATACTTGAATAGCCCAGAGTAATTGCTGTTTTAGAGCAGCTGGGTGGGTGTGCTTGTGGATTGTGAAGGGCATTAGGAGCAGAGTTAGTGGGCTGGGAGAGACTCCCCAGTGTTTACTGGTGGTTGAACATGCACTCTCACATACACATGCACAGACTGATTTACAGTCCATGCTAAACCAAGCTATTCATGTAATGCACCATCCAAGAAAGCCTGACCCAAGCAGGACAAACGTGCAATAATGCAGCAGGTGGTAAAACAGCAATGTGTGGTTAAATATGAAACCCCTTGTTGAACATAAAACAAATAACCTGGCCAGGCCTCTACTGTGGCCAAATGGTTGGTCAAGACGGGTCTAAGCAGGAAATTTAGTCAGTGAGAGTTGCTAAATTCAAAGTAATAATAATAAAAAAAAAAAAATCACATGACTGATTTGCTCATTTAAATCATCGCTTTGTTCGATAATGATAATATCCATTATACAACAGTTAGTTCTTGCCACGCAAGCTGATTGGTTGAGAGGTGTTCTCGTGCTGAAATTTTGCCATAATATTATTTTATATTAAATAGAGTTTTTCACAAACACTGTGTCAAAACACTGAGATGCTGTTGCTAAGAAAATGGATACCTTTAAGATCACATTTGACTGACAGCTGATTTGGTCAGACTCTGAAGATGAGACAACGCTAAATTCCCAAACTGTCATCACCACTTAGCAGCTTTTCAGTCAACAGCTGTGACGACTTGCTCTGCTGTGCAGAGAGTGGGCGGAGCTCGTTACTCTGACGTAGCAACAAGCTGCTTGTTAAGAAACTATAATTAGGAACTGCGAACATTAAACCATATTAAATCACGACCCAATTTATTAGTTTCTTACTTTATGTATTTAACTGTTGTATAAAAGCAATAGAACACTCAAGGTCGTGTGTTATCGCGTATAACATCATCATGATAACACACTCCCTTTTGTGTTCTGTTTAATTATTGACCTAAGGCTCCATGCGACACTGCGATAAATCAGTATTACAAATGCAATAACGGTAACCTGGCCCAGGATATAATACCAGCAAGCATTTAGGCATCCTTCGCCGTGATCACAGTCCTGTGAAGGACTCACGATCACTCTCGGCTGTGCGAGCCAACGTTGGGCTGCTGCACAGATTGTTAATTTCCTTTACGAATGCATTTCCTTTTATAACCGTTCCAGCCTCAAATCCCCGGTGCCTCTTAAAACTCCAGTAATACGCTAAAACGTAACACTAGCATGTCTTTTTTTTTTTTTTCTTCATGGACGAGTCCCTGTTGCTGTGTGTGACTCATATTCACACACTTCATAAATCCCTTTTCCCATGACTCTTAATTCAAAAGAATCCTATTAGCTAGATGTGTGCATTTTTAAAAGCATTAGGCCCTCGCTCGGTGCCCCCACATTGTTAAAAAGCGGACCATCTCCACACACAGGCGTGCCCAAACACCGCAGCACTTAGCGCGCTGAGGCCCAGGGGTCAAGCCAAGTCAGAGGTCGTGGAATGCTTGGGAAGATGTCGTGCAAAGCTGTGGCGGAAGCGGGCGTGTCTGTGTTGTGTTTGGATTGAGATGAAGCAGGTGTTGAAGGTGTGAGTGCTGAGTAAACTCTCTCTCGCCTCTAGCCCCTTCTGAGGAAACAGGATAAGGGGCTTTAATTGAATTTCAGCCCCCTTTTGTTCAGGTCTTGCGATGCAAAGTCTTTGTGTCCCCCGCTCCCCTAAGAGGATGAATTTGGAGCTTGAGGATTTTGACCTCATTTTCAGGACAGCGAAGACGAGAGGAGCTCTTTCCCCCCCTGTTGTTCTCGTCTTAATGTAAAATAGATCCCCCTCGATATGAAAGAGATGCCCCTCTTTTAAAGCTCAGGCTGTCCCCACCCCAACGAGGATGAAGCACCTGTGAATTCAGGCACTCATGATGACAAAAAAAATAAATAATGTTCCCGTTATTTTACTCACGACATGCTGAAGGAAAAAAATCTCTCCTCGCTCGCACCTAATCCTCTGTGCGCCATGGGGCGCAGAGAGTTGCCGAGGGCAACAAGCTATGACAGATCTCTAGCAATGCTGAGGGTTAGTGAAAGCAGCCTGAGCCTCTGTCTGTGTGTACTGCACAAACAAGAGCTGCAGCCCAGATTTAAAAGGCCTCATCCAGCACTCATACTGATCCAGCTGTTTCACCAGCTCATAAAAAGATACCCGGTGTCCCAGACAGTGGGGTTAAAATAATAATTCAACCGAATGTTGGTACAGTTTTCCCCTCACCTCTGTTGTAGACTTGTTTTGGTGCTTAAAGTTTGCTTTTTTGAAGTTACAAGGTTAAAGCAGCGAACAAGCCTTTGAGTTATCTCACATAGATGCGCTTATGTGGGTTTGGTGATACTGCATGGCACAGTGTTAACTATAAGACTGAGCAAATATGCATTGCTTAGGAGGAAGGGGCAGTTGTGGCCTTTTAGTAGCCTTTTAAATTTTTTGCTCAGTTCTTTAGGTAATACTGTAGATGCCTATAACATAAAGTAAAGGGAGACTTGCATAAATAATATTTTCCTTCCAGTCCAGCATCAAAATGCCTGTAAGCATGAAATGCAGCAGTTGTTTAGTTGTAAAACTGTAATTATTGTAATGTATTCAGTTCTAATTGTAGTAGTTCCAACCACACCATCAGCACATTGTCACTGTTGGGACATCTCCATTGTTATAGTTGTTTAATATATATATATATATATATATATATATATATATATATATATATATATATATATATATATAGAGAGAGAGAGAGAGAGAGAGAGAGAGACATCTTTCCAAGTTATTTTGGGCTGTTTTTTTGCTCCATTCATCATGAAATTTACGCACAATGTAAAGGGCAACAGGTCCTTTGAAATCGTGTCAAAAGCTGAAAAATTACAAAAATGGAGATACGAGGTTTTCTTCTGACAGCAGCGATATGCCATTGGAATAAAATGTTGTATCTCCAAAATGATCATCTTACAAGAGAAAGGAAAAACATACTGTGCTTAATGTCAATAGAACCAGATTTTTTACAAGTAATTTTGGGCAATTTCTTTTGTGATCTTTTTCAAGTCATATTGTAAAAAAAAAAAATTATATATTTCTTGATGTTTCAGTTTCATGATGATCAGACTACATCAGGTTACATTAACGTTTGTTGTTAAGAAAAGTTTTTTTCTCCTGTGAAGCTGCTATTTTGGAGATATGAGGTTTTGTCCTGACAGCACTGATATGGTCGTAGTATGAGAGGAGACTGCAGGAAGGGAGAAAACATGAAGTTGGACTGGCGTTTTGGATGAAGGCCCCACCTTGATGAACAGCAGTAAGATTGAGAAATAGGACTTTGTCATGCGAAAACTTCATTGGAAATGAAGGTAGAGATGAAAATGAAGTTTGGAAGAGGGAGGAGCTTCAGCTGTGGTCCTCCCCCTAATCTTCAGTTATTCCGTAACTACATATTGTTCTGCTGGACGCTATCATTCTCCTGATACTCATTTAATTTTGTTCTCTACAGAGGACATGCTGCTATAGACGAACAAAACCGTCACTTTGCAGGTTTTATTATTTTATTTTATATATATTATTTTTATTTTATTATTATTTTATTTATTTATAAAGTTGCTTTTTTTCTGATACTCTAAATGCTTAAATGGTAGGAAATATAAGAACTCAGAATTCCTGGGTCTCGGGAGGATAAAGTGCCAGTACCTTTGCAGGAGAACTCTACTTTTCAAGGCTCAAATGCTGTCATTGTGGTGGTGCCCTTTACTCAGGGAACAATTGTACCATATTCCACTGTAGTTATTACTTCAAGTTGCATCGACGCCATGCACCCTGTCTTGTTTTTGTCTTCTCTATCCACCCTGTCTTCTATTTTAAGAGGTACAAAATGCACACTTTTTCCTAGGAAAGGCCTCAGTGGGCCTGATTAATCAATATCTTCTTAAGTTTAGGAAGAGATATGTTCCTGAGAAAGGTCCTTAGAAAAAGTCTACTTCAGATTCATGACATGTTCTCAATCCGCAGAATTGTTCACACCTTTGTGTTCTTGAGTGTGTGCGGATTCTGTTCTTAAGAACAAACCTCGAATAAGAAAACACTAGTAAATATCAGAATGCTTGTGAAACTGTGTGAGTGGGTTTTAAGAAGTTTCTTCTTAATAATGAGTGAAGTGAAGTGAGTGAAGCCCAAAGTATTCTATGGCTAAAACTCAAGATACACATTTAGAGCTGTAGGACCACGTTGTCACATTGTTTGTAGACATAAATCTACCCTGAATGTGACCTGTCGCGGATGAAATAGCAGTGAATAGAGTCGTGTGGTATTAGCGATGACTACCTTGATTACCTGTATTTTGAAGTCTTTTCTGATGATAATTATAAGTATGTATGGGAGAATCTGAAGGATTAAGCTTTGTTGAATTAAAAGAGGGATTTTTGTTACATATCCTCAGTAAAATAACAAGCCTAGTGCTATGAATCATTCTACTGATCCAATAAAAACATAAGCCTACCAATGGATTAAATTAAACCCAATTTTATAACATGACCACGTATTTACTGCCTTTTTGATGCCATTTTCAACAAATTTGACACCATTATGTGTTTTTGTTTTTTGTTATTATTCAGTGCGTGTGCGTGGCCCATGTGGAATGGCATGGTCGTAAAGAGAGCCGTGTTCCCATGCATGTGTAAATATCAACTGAAATGATTTTAGCACATTTTTTGATGCAGGAACACTGATGGAACTGTTGTTTTCTATTGATCCATCCATGTTTTTGTGTGTCACATGTTTGCAGAGTGATTAGGGCCTGATAGGCTTCTCAGAAGCTCATCTTCTCTAATGGGTGCCACAAAATCCAATTTTCATGCTACTATATATCACTCAGTCACCATCGCCCTATTGTATAACTATCGCTCATTTCGGCCCCTCCACCCCCCCTCCTTGCTTTTGTTTTCTTTTTTCCCCCTCCTTCATCTGACTGATAAATGGAGCTCTCCTGGAGATGGTCCATTCAGCCGCCTGGCTGGGGTGCTGGCTGTGAAGCCAGAAACACACGTCTCTGCTCTAATCCCTGCAGCCCCCCGCCCATACCCAGACCTTCATGACATGTCTTTCATTCATTCATCTAGTCCAACAGTTTTTTCTTCTCTCAGTTTGAAGGAGTTTCTGAAGGACCCATTTATGTGGTGTCTGAAAGCGAGGCTGGGACAGCGCTGATAACTCGCATGATAAACTGTGAAAATATTCCGTTTGAACATTTCATGGCATGTCTGTTCTGTCTCACTACCCCCCTAAAAAAAACGTTAAAACTGCCCTGCACCAGTCCTTAATATTTAATCAAAAAACCCTGATCTGAGTATGTTGTATCCCTTTTTGTTCAATTAAGAAACTGCAGTTTAAAATCGGAGCATTAAGTTCTACATTTATATGGAATATAATTGTAGAGGCTTTCATGGCCTCTACGCCTTTGTGGAAGGAGCAGCCAATGAAAAAGGGAAGGGCATTTTTCTGTACTCTGGAAAAGTGGGAGATGGAGGCCAAGAAAGAGAGAGAGAGAGATAGAAAATGAACCCAGCTCCACTTAAAGAACTCCTTTCACTCGGCTCCTTGAATCAGAGCTCAGAGCGAGGGCTTCAAAATCAATAAGAAACAAGCAACCGAATGAGCAAAAATGGCCCCCTCTCCCTCCATCATCTCCCCTCTCTCGCTGCTCTCTTCTCTCTTGCCTCTCTCTCTTCCCTCTCCTTCTGATCGATGAGGGAAAAACCGGGCTATGATCAAACCCGTCAGGCTTCCGGCCGTTCTCAGCTCAACAGTAGCCCCGTACGGTGAGGTGATTAATAGATGGATCGGCTGCTGCTGCCACCATGGCATCCCTAAAGTGGTGGCAAAGGGGGCGGAGGTAATATTTATCTAAATTCCAATTACCCTGGTGTGAACTGTTTGATGTTGTGCTTGGGTCCGCTCTCGGCAGGCAGTGGGAGCTCTCTGCATTTCAAACACTTGAGACTGAGAGATGTCCCCGCCCCGCCAGTGGCCGTCTGGACCCCTGGCTCTCTCAGAAGTCACCTGAGGTGAGAGCTGGCATGTGTAAGAGAGAATCAGATGACAGTGCAGCACACAGCCCTGAAACGTTTTTCTGCTGCTGCTGTTTACTTTTCTGTCAACTCTGTCTCCTCAGATGCTCTGTCCTCGGTACCATCTGATATATATATAATATGATAAGGTAGCCACAGCTATCAGAAATCTGCCTGGTAGACTGGCTTTGCAAGTCAAACTTCCATGCAGCTAGTTGCGTGCTTTGAGTTGCCTGCAACATCATTTCCGTGCAACTTGACGGTTATGTGAAGCAATTAAAAAACTATCAAAGCTGCAGGCAACAAATGCAGTTTCTCCACTAAATAAGCAGCCCTTATTTTTTAGACACTGTGTCATTTTTGCCTTGAAATGAGTTGTTTATGAGTTCAATGAGGTGCACATCCTGATCTTCTCTTCTGCAGTGATTTTCATCCTTTTGTTCCCAGATGAATCTGAGCTCTGTGTAAATTAGGGGGAATCAAGAGAGGAGAAACCGAATCTCACTATGCAGATCATGTTAAGAGCATGCTAAAGAAGAAGAAGTGGTGGAACAAGAGTTCATTTAAACAGCTGTTAGCTTTAGCTGAATAGTTAACACAGCTGGATACAGAAGCACTAGCTTTGAGAAACTGCTTATTGTTAAACTAACAAAAGGAAAAACTACGAACCCAAAGGAGGGCCTCCATTTAGACCTCCCAGTTCGTTTTCAGATCCACTGCAAATAACGCTTTGAAAGTATATAGCAGTGCATTATCGTTGTTTTCATTGCTGTTCCGTGAAACTTGCGTCATTATGTTATTAAACACTTGCAACTGTTGAGGCTGAGTTTCCAATGAGCTGTGGGACACTTCACATTAAGCAGCTCAAGTGCAATTTAGTTTTATGTAGGTTTCAAGCAAATAAAGTTATGTGAAAGTTTTACCACCAAAATCACATTCACATTCTGATTGGCTAGCTGGGTTTTCATGTGCACACAGTGCTGGGCATTTTTAATCTGTCTTGGAAATAAACTTTTGTTTAGAAACTCAATTACTAGGTAGTCCAAAGTAAGGATGAAACAGTTATTCGACATTGTCAGTAATATAGACAATAATAAATCGTTGACAAATATTTCCACTGCCCAGAGTTAAATCCAAGCTAGAGTGAGTTGGCAACCTATGTGAGCAGATAATGAAAGAAAGAGAGCAGTTTTGGCTGAAAGTTGACAAAAAGTCTTAGACATCGTAGTTTTCCACAGGAACACAGTCAAACAGCCCCTTCCTGTTAATGTTGGCAGTTTCTGACCACATTAAGCAGCAGAACCTACCAGACAACTTTATGATAGCCAGAGCTCTGGCTTGAGAGCCAACTGTCAAACCTGTAGAACAGAGTCCAGAGCCCAGTACCATCCATCCATTGTCTCTGGCTTGAACCAGTCTGAACAGGATGCATATGCACTGGTTAGTTTAATGAAGAAGACCAGAATATCCACAGCTCATAACAGAGAACAAGAGAATGAGACACAGTAATATGGAGACTAGACATCAATTATAAATGTGATTAAGGGAAAGTGTTGAAATACACATGCAGTGAGAGGAAAAATGGCTCAGAGCAGATTAATGCAATGCAAGTATGTAAAAATGTCAGAATGAGTCTCCGGGTGGAAATGGGTGAATCTGATGACCCTATATTGATTGATTGTTTGCCGTGAAAGTCTCTCTGATCAAAATACACCTCGTCCTCATGGAATACATTATGTGTGCCATGTGAGTGAGTGTTGCTAAGGATACAATAACAGTATAAATGCTTGTGAAGTCCATGATGAAAGCTGTAAAGTTTTCTTGGTCTTTCTTTAGTCTGAAGACATTCTGTGAACATAGACATACTTGATGTCACCAGTCACTTTTTCACAGATTGTAAAGTGCTAATCTGGTTTCAGCAGCCCTGTGTGTGAGCTGCGTCTAGGCGACGCGTGGCCCGTTATTTCTTCGACACCTATGTACTCTGTGTGCGAGCCGAGCCCAGGAAAGTTGACCCCGTTTCTATAAACAGTAGAAAGGCCAGGGGAAGGCTGGAGGTTTTATTGTGGGTAGAGCAGTCTCTGGCTTCTGTCGGGATGGCAGACTATTTTGTTTTACTGGCCAATTCTGGAGTGGGACTCCTCTGTGTTTTGACTTGCCCTGAATGCAGGGCACTTGGTGTCAGGCACTGGAGTAAGTACCCGTGGAGACGAGCCCTGGCCCGTGTGTTTTTTTCCCCATAAATGGAAGATCTTAATGAGCAGAGAGCCGTGCAGTTCATGCTGGATGACCCAAGGAGGACGTTTGCTTCTAAGGAATGATCTTAAACACTCAGTCACCCCCTCTCTCAGACGGCCTATGAAAGCTGGCGCAGGGGCGTAACTTTCCGCGAAACGATGCCCGTCTTTGACATACCCTCTGTTGCTAAATAGGCCTTTATGAGGCTTGTGCAACTGTTACTTCCATGAAAAGCAGCACTGTATACAGTATATTAATTACCCTGCCACAGGTGCGCAACCACAGGATCCACTTACTGAACCTTTCAATCCCATCATGCCATGGGAGAATGCAGATGGTAGTTCCTGGAGATAAAGTGATGTGATAAGCCATTATGTTGTTCAACTGTAACCTTCATGAAATGAAATACTGTAAAGTATATTAATTACTAAATTCACTTTCTATGAAAAGCGATGCTATATACAGTGTATTAATTACCACTCCACAGGTGAGCAGCTGCGGGAGACGATTTCCAAACTGTTCAATCTCATCATGATGTGGAATGGCGGGAAATATGCAGATGGTGGTGGTTGGAGACAACGTGATGTGATAAGACACTGCGCTAGAGCTGTGAGGATTACTAGTGTTGAAATGTCTGGTCTCGCTGTGATTCAGTTCATTTATTTATTCATTTCTTTAGAAAACATCTTGGAATCTCACGTTTTACCACAAGTTTGATGTAGCTATGTTGGTAGGATGCAGATATTGTATATAAAAATATTTTGAATATACAAATATGACTGCACAAACTACTTTGTTCAGTAGTGTAATATAGAGACAAACAATTGAATTTGTTAGTTAAAACCATAAAAAATTCTTAGTGGAATTTTTGTAACAACCCTTTTTTTCAAAGCGTCCATAGTAGTGCAGGCTGATTGTGCAGTCCATGTTGCCATGATCCCTAGATCCCTCTCTGATTCCTTTTTTACAATAAGCCTTTAAAAGACTTTTAAAGTGATATCTTGTGCACCTTTAATGGAGTGCACATTGGTGGGAGACTTCCAGATAAACAACCAGGAAACAGTGGGAGTGGAAGTGCTCCAAAGCGAGCCTCGAGGGCCGCTTGAACCCTAGAATCCACAAGCTCTATGAATAAGAACAAGAATAGAAGGCTAAAATTATGGAATCATCGGCTGTAGAATCTGAAAAAAATGCACTTCTTAGGGTACAAATGTTGTCACTGGAGTGCTACTCTCAAGAGTAAGTCTTCAGTGCATTTACTTAGCATATATAATTCCTCACATTGCAGTGAGATATTTTAACTTGGTTCCATGCCCTCTCATTGTTTTTGTTTTGTACTTATAAAAGTTATGTAAAAGTAAAAATGTGCACCTTTAACCAGGGAAAGTGAACATAGTTAGCTTGGTGAAAGCTGCACTATGTAATATTCGGGGATATGGAGACATCTCTGGCGGAAATGTGTTATTGCATGCAATGTCCAAAAGATTGTTTTGTACCATTGGTTGTGTTTGTACCTTAGGGGACAAAAATTTTTCTGCACAGTATTATTGCCAGCAGTTTTCATGTTTCAGTTAATGAACACAGGGTTATCATGACATAAATAAGGCTATTCAATTATTAGAATCGATAAATAACTTCAGATGTCCACTCATATTACTTTAACAAAAAAATCTTTCTTTAGAGTCAAATTTGAGCAAATTAGACAAACGTGATTAACCACATCTAACCGTGAAAGTGTGACGAAATGCAGTAAATTATAATCATTTGACTGCAATGTTTACGTTTGAACGTTTTTTGTTAAAAATGAGCTCCTACTTATCACAACTTTCCAGAATCGATGCATTTGAATCGCCACAGTGAATTACGAAGCATCGACGCATCTTTACACCTCTTTGGCCGACGGCTGCCAAGCGCGACACTACAGCTGGTGCTGCATGCATTGACAAACTGCGGATTCGGTCCGTCAGATTCCGGAACCTTCTGTCCCGCTGCTGGTTGACTCATGTGCTCCGGCTTGGCCGGCGACTTGTGACACCCAATATGGCAGCCTTCGACTAATTGATGCCACCTTGTCAACACTAATTACTGCGAGTGCGGCTACGAGGATGCTGCTAATTAACGGACTAACGATGTTTGTCACTTCGGGCCGACCCAGATATTTAGGAGAAGGCCCAAGCTGGTTGCATCTGGTCTGCTTTCCTCCACTCTGCTTCTTTGCCTCCTGTCTCCTCTGTGTTTCTGTCTTTGTCTCCATTTCAGCATTAATGCGGTTTACTTAGGCTCTCATTGCCGCCTCTTGTCACTCTTCCATCAGTATTGATGAGGACAGAGATGCGGGCTGCTGCCTTTTTGTCTGTTTGCTAGGGGAGGGAAAATAGGTGAGCTGGCTGTGGTTGTCAGAAGCGCTCTGCTGATTTTTTTTTCCATTCCTCTCTCTCTCTCTCTCTCTCTCCCTTTCTTTTTTCGACTCCATCACTTCAAAGATGTTTTGGATTTGACATTTTTAGAGCTCCTTTTTACCAAGCATGCTCACTACTCTAATTATCAGTACAAGGAAACAAAGGAGCCGCTAATGATGAAGTAGTGGGGGTTTGCGAGTGTGCATAAGTGTGTACGCGGACGCTCGCACGTGAGTGTTTGTGCGTCTGTGTGTAAGTATGGAGATCATTGTGTCATTAAAATGTATTTATTTTAATTTTTCCATGGAATCTTGAACTGAATTTCTGCCGTCTTGCTGTTGCAAGCACATCTAAAACTCGTTTTCTGGGTCAGCTAAAAGCACTCAGAACCTACGAGACGAATGAGCAAATTAGACTGCCGCAGAATGCCACATCTGTCAGGAACGCAGCGAGGAGAATTCTTTCAGCCAAAGCCATTCCTCAATTCTATTACCATTAAAAAACAACAAAAAAAATGCTTATTGGTTAAAAGCACTCACCTAAATCGAATTTCTCTTTCTTTTCATCTCAGATCCGAGTGGATGGCATTCCTCCGCCTGCCCAGAACGCCCTGCTGTACGAGACGGTCACAGTTGCAGAGGGGAACCCGATTCTGCGCGACATGGTGTTCAGTCCCGATTACCAGTACATCTACCTGCTGAGCGATAAACAGGTAACATCTGCTTCTTCCTGGATCGCCAGCAGCGTCCAGATTGCAATAACATATCACATTGCATAGCGCGCACTGTTATTAAGATGTGTCCAGCAGTATTAACCTGGACACTGTTAGAAATTAAGGTTCTGTGCAGGTACGTTTTTTTTTTTTTGTTCATCAAGGTACAAACAATGTAAATGTACCTTGAAAGGTACAACAGTGGTTTTTAAGTCCAATTCTGTAGCTTAAAAACTTTTTTCTGGGTGAAAAGTTTATATTTGTACCTTTTCATAATGGTTTGAGACAGAACGATACCTGGAGACGAGACAAGGTCTGTGGAGTCAGTACAATTTAGAAAATATAATTACAATGGATTATGGTACAGTAATTTCCCTGACTAAAGGTACTGTACCCTTGAGGGAACCACTCCAGTGACAAGAGGGGTACTGCATACCTTTTTTCTGAGAGTGTACAAGTTGACAGTGATGACAAAAGCATGTTGGCAGATTATATGAATTTTTTTCTCATTCCTGCTTCATTGATAGAAAGGAAAGGTGTACAAATTCTGGAACTATTAAACTTTCAATCCATATCACCAGTGTTTGTTAGTAGAAGAGATGTTTGGTTATAGTTTTTGTTTTTTTTGAGTACTTGTTTTGCGAAAAACCCATCATCTTTTAAATTTAATGAAATGGAATGTCTAACAGGAATAGGACTGGGTGATAATACGCTAGCAGTAATTATCACGATACAACTGTCCTCTTCAGGAATATAAGAAATGTTTGATAAATGATATAATAAACCATATAGTAGACCATTCTCACACTTCTGTGTTTTAACGCCCTGGTGGCATTTTCTACTGCAAGGAAAAGCGATGCTACTCTGCTGTCACCACGAGAGGGCGCACTTCCAAGTTTTTCGACATGAGTAGAGAGGGAGGGGAATAGACTTTGCCGATGTTTGAAATGTGGGGTTAGACGTTCCCTGTTTGAGCGGAGCGATCGATGATCTGTTCTCCTGTTACCGAGTGTGAGTGACGAGATAAATGATGTAACTGTATTGACCTACAGCGAACTCACTTCTAACCTCTCAGGAGCAAAAAGGTCAGCCTTTAAACCTGAAAGAAAGGACTTTCTCACATTACCGTGATAATTATCAATATTGTTACGACCCAGTCTAGGGTCAGGCCGTAACAGAGAATGAGAGTGGGCAGCTGCCAGGCCAGACACCGGACACCATGTACATCAGCAAACCGTAGGTTTAATTAAACTTTGGTAAAAGTGTGCAAGTTTGCAAGCGGCTAAACTGAATAGAAGTGATGGCTTCGGGGAAGAGCAAATGCCAAAACAACAAACAAAACTGCAAAAACCAGGAGAAATGGTAACCGAAGCAAAATGCCACTCATCATCGACTTTCCAAACGAAGAAAAGGTCTGGACAGGTGTTTCAGGTCATGTCAAAGTGAAAAAAGCCCTGAACATCTCCGCAGACGTTGGCTTGGCAACCTCTTATACATGAGTGCGCCCCCATATGGCCAATCTTATACCGTCACGTAAAAGGACACAACAGGGGAAACACACAGAATGCCAGTACACAAAAGGTACACAAAAGGTGTATTACGACCAGGAGTCGTAACAATATCAACTGATGACATTTTTTATCGTGATAACATTTTGGGCCATGTCGCCCAGCCCTAAGCAGGAAGACAGTGCTAAGTGTTAACTGTGGAGCTTCTGCAGCCCCTGACATTTTGTAAGCACGACTCTGTTGTGTTGGATGTTGCTGTCTTGGTTGATTTACTGTCTCGCCATTTGCTTTTAATTTATACCGAAGCCATTCGTAACGCGTGTGAAAACATTTGTTCTGCGCTGATGAAGACTTCTTGTGGAAGAATAAAGAGACGTTTGTCAGGCAGAGCGGTGCTCGGTCCAACCCCCTCCCCACCCTCCTGCCAAACTGCTGCGCTTTGTTTTAAGAACCAGAACCGGAATCTTAGATATGTTGTTTTAACATCTGCGCTGCAGGAAGACGGAATATGAACCACTGGCTGGTGTGTGTGAATGGAAGCCCCAGCTGGTGGTCTTAATAAGACGCATCTCCATCCAGAGGCTGGCGTGGCAGCAGCCTCTTTACATGCTCTCTATTGTAGAGCCGGGGGAAGAGGGGAAGGTTACGGAGAAGTTCCTCCACAGCTGAGATAGACACTTAACACAGTACAGCTGCGGAAAGAATGACGCTCTATTCCTTTCGCTCTCTTTCTCTTCTTTCTCCCTCTCTTTTTCTCGTTCTCTTTCTGTCTGTCATGCCTACTATTTCTCTTCAAAACCGTTCTCGATGCTCATTTGTAGCACTGGCGGAATGCAGAGATGAGCTGAAATTGCTCTCATTGTATAGGTTTCTGAAAGGGCGAGTGTGTTTTTTTTTTTTTTTACAATTCTAAGAGAGAAATTTGTCCTCCAGGCTTTTTCACTGAATGGCAGAGCGAGAGCAAGGGCTCCTAAAGAAAGCCTAGCTGAGCCTCCACCTCCACCAGAGCACAAGCCTTCAGCAGGGACAATATTTAGAGATTATTGTCAATGAGCTTGAGTGCTAAACCTGCTAGTGTTTGCCCCTGGCACTGGAGCTGCGCAGGCAGACACAGGCCATAAAAAGCCCGGATTTACACCAAAGGTCGCACGGCTCGACTATTAGATGTTGTGACCTAGCATTTTAACCATGTTTGCTATTGGGATTTAATAGTAAATTCCACCAACAAACAAATGGTTAAGATGTATATAAAGTCGTTCAAAGTCGTTTGATGTGAAATGGTCCACTCTAGAGAAACTTCAGAGTCTGAATTATTCACAGTGATGGTGATACAAACCAGACGTCTGAGTCTTTAAAAGCTCTTTCACAGAATGTTTTTACATGAAATGGTTATGAATACACTGCCTGGTGCCTGAGACATTTTGTGGCCTAAATCGTATTTTTACACATCTATTTATGGTGGAAAAATACATGCAGATTTTGTACACTCTCAGAAATAAAGGCACGAAACGGTCAGTACCCCTCTTATGGGGTGGGACCCTTAAGTGTTCATCTCAGGACCTTTAGTCAGGGAACATAATTGTACCATAAACCATTGAAATGTTATTTTTTAAGTTGTACTGACTCTACACACCTCATCTCGCCAGGCAGTTTTAAAGCATCAGGTTATGAAAAGTGACAAATATGTACTTTTCACCTGGAGTTCACAGTTAGACCTTAAAACCACTCTTGTACATTTGAGGGAACATTTACATTGTTTGTACCTTGATGGACAAAAAATGTACCTGATCAGAACTTTCATAAATGGTGTTTTTATCCTTCAAAAATATATATCTTTCTAAATTATTACACCCTTAGCAATGTTACATATAAAGCTTAGAGGATGTGCAAGTTCACAGATTGTTTTGGGTAGCAGATAAAATGGCTGTGTTTGCATTGGTGACATTGTGACCCCCGGTTCCTATCACCGTCACTGTAAAGAAATGAGTCGAGCGTTTCTCTGCATTCACTCTGAATTGCTTTGTTTAAATTTCAGTGCTTGAATGATGCATTTCAAATTGTAATTTTCCATACATAGTTCAGCTCATCAGAAGCAATATTATCTACTCCTGTCCTGGCATTCTCTGCAGTTCTAGGAACACAAAAACAAATTTTAATGACAAGATAATAAGCAATATACTTCTTTATTCTAGACTATGCATACCTTATTTGAATAGCTATTGAGCTATTGAGTAAACCAAGTTTAACTATCTTTACATTCCAATAACCATTCATCCCTTTGACCTTGTACACCCACCCCCTGTATGCGAAGAGATTGAGAAGACGCTCTTGTCTGGCATAACAATAGGCAGAACTCGGGAGGGGAGGACATTTTATCCTCATGAACGGCTCCGTTTTGGGGGATCCCTAACCGCCACTACTGTAATGCTATAAGCGCCCGTCTGCAAAGAGGCAGAATAGCTCCTCTCTTCCTCGCTGTCTCGCTTCGACAATGGAGTTGCTCATGTGGAAAAGCTCCCCCAGTCAGCTGCACATATTGATATTTGCGTGAAAGGCTGACAGGGATGCGCTCTGTGTTAAAGTGGGCAATCGAGCGGCCTGGGATTGATCGTTTGGGGTCCTGTGCTGATTAAAAGCTTTCTTTATGGTCGGATCATAATCGTCCTCTTGATTTAAAACCGTTGGCCGAGGCACTGGATTCAGGTTTTTTATGCGAATGGTATTGTCGTTTATGATGGACTGCTTGTGTTAAGTGACCTTCTCCCTCTCTGCTATGTCTAAGAGTCCGATAATATTCAGTATTTGCAAGAAACAGCACACAGTGGCTTAAAAGGGCTGTACGTTCCAAATGATTTCCTTCCAGTACCCATAAATCCTGTCTGCTGCCAAAGGCTGATAGTAAATGGGATACGAGGCCCATTTTACACTTTCCTAAACTATAATTGTGGAAGCTCTTTCTATAGTTTCTCCCCCTTCAGCTCTGTGTTCAGTCGGCCACATCTTAGCAGATGCATGGTGTGCTGTTATATTTACCACTTTATTTATGGTTTTCTCCATGCTGGTAAAGAAAGTGGTTCTGGGACTTTCTGTGAGGAATAAGAAGCATAAAGCTACACAGGCACTTGATTTATTATTCACTGATAAATGGGATAATTGTATTATTTTGTGCCGTATTCAAATTAGAGGCAGTAATCGCAACCAGTAATTGTAGCTTCTGCTATCTGTCTTGATAGTATTATCTATCTATCATCTATCTACATTCATAGGTTTAAAGCATAGGATCCCAAAGAAAGCTTTTATTCCGCTCAAGACCCCAAACGATCTATCCCAGGCTGCTCGATGCCTACATTAACATAGCACATCTGTGTGTGTGTGTATGTATGTGTATATATATATATATATATATATATATATATATATATATATATATAATTGCTCTATTTGATGTCTTATTTTGGCGCCAATCCTAAGAATTGTCTTCCCCATTAAAAAAGCGTATTTTGTCGTTGTTATTTGCTAATTAGAGCCAGTAATTACAACCAGTAATATACATGCCTGTTTTTAGCTTATGCATGCTCTGATGCTCTTGTAGTCACTAGTGATGGGCATTGCTTTTCTTTGCTTCTCCTCAAATAATGATGGATAACATTGTAGTGCATAAAACCTCTGTGCCACACTGAAGATCAAAAGTTTAGTTTCCCACCCAGATCATCTCTGGTATACCACTAAGAGTCCTTACTCTAAACTACTAGCATTACATTCACTTGTAAGTGACTCTGGAAATCTGTTAAACGCTGTAAACGTTTAAGTGTGATGTCTGATTTAGCTTTGTTATGACACTGTAAGATTAGTCCATCTTTAGAGTTTTATATTTAAAAATTTTAAAAAGTCTTATGCTCACTGCACTTCATATATGATCTATATTGTTCTGGTAAATGTAAATACATTGGCAAGTGGTACAGATATCGACAACGTATTAATCATCGATTATCATTATCAGCCCAGAAATTCCATATCAGGGCATCCCTAGTGAAGATGACGGCTTTGTGCAATATGGAATATGAAATGTGACGTGAATGGCAGGGAGTCAATAATTGATGCTCCGTGCTGACCACTGTGGTGGGCGGATTTGAATATTTCATTAGCGGCAGGTGCACAGGTAGGCAAAAGGTCGTGCTTGCTCACAAAACGGCCCGCTGGCGCTCCGAGTCCACGGACGTGTTTCAATTACGGTGGGTAAATGCCAAGGATGCAGGGAGTTGTGCTGTTTACAATTCTGCCGGTGTCTTACTGAAACAAGGGAGAGCGCTTTGATTCTGTGAATGGATCCCAAACCGTCTGCTCAACCTTTACTGCCGCAAACTGAGTTTGATCAGTTTGTGGTTTCGATACAGAGGGTCCTGAGATCTTGACCCTTAGAAGTGGCAGTTATGCCCAGTGATGACGCGCACTGTAATTCTGTATTAAAGGGGAATTCAACTGACTTGTGAAAGTTTCTGAGTAATTCAATCACTGAGAAGTAAACAAACTGATTCAGAGTGGTTTGATGTGAAATGAGTCATTATAGAGAAACTTGGACTCAGATTTGGTGGTGAAAGGAGCCATAAATCTCATTACAGCATCGAAGGAACAGAGACTGAAACTGCAAAATGCACTGTTAATGACATCTCCTTTTATAGTCTGATCAATTTGGCTGAGGTTCAGCTTCATGTTTCACAAAAATATGGTGTCAGTGGTGTGATTCAGGACGCATGAAGTGACTTTGAAACTGAAATAACAAATAGAATTCTCTACATACAAGACTTTGAAACTAAAGCAGCAGTGGAGTATATTTTACAACAGCTCAGAATTTAGTAGTTTTGTCAATAGTGTTATGGTCAGGGGTGTTAATCACGAAGCATTAACCATTAAGTGATCTTAAAATTCAAATCAAATAACAAGTTGAGTGCAATATTTTTAGTGTGACTTTGAAACTGGCCGTGGAGTATATTTTAGAAAAGATCAGAATTTAGCCATTTTGTTAGCTGTTTTGTGGTCAGTGGTGTTACTCATGAAACACTGAGTCATTCTAATATTGAAATGCCCTGTTGTTACTCACATACTTTGTAGTTTTTCTACATACAGTGTGATTTTGAAATTCAAGTGGTAATGGAGTATGTTTTTAAAAAGCTCAGAATTCAGTAGTTTTGTCAACTGTGTTGTCGTCAGAGGTGTTATTCACGAAGCATTATGTGATTTTAAAATAGAACTCAAATCACAACATGAGTGCACATTTTTTAACATACAGTGTGACTTTGAAGCTAAAGTGGCAGTGGAGTACATTTTTAAAAAGCTCAGAATTTTGTGATTTTGTTAGCCGTACGGTCACTAGTGTTACTCATGACAGAGTAAGTGATTTTAACTCTAAAATAAAATGACATGAATGCAATATTTTTATTTGCTATAGACAATGTGACTTTGAAATTAAAATGTTAGTAGACTGTATTTTTTAGAAAAGCTTAAATTTGAGTAGTCTTGTCAGCAGTGTTACCGTCAGTGGTGTTACTTATACAACAGTAAGTGATTTTAGCATTGCAATAAAGTTACATGAATGCCATTACCCACTTTATAGTTTTCTCAGTGTGACTTCGAAACTTGAGTGGTAGTGGAGTATATTTTAGAAAAGCTCAGATTTGAGTAATATTGTCAGCAGTGTTATGGTCAGCAGTGTTACTCATGATAGAGTCAGTGATTTTAACATTGAAATAAAATAACATCAATGTCCTTTTGTTTCTACATACAGTGTGACTTTATAAACTAAGTGGCAGTGGACTGTATCTTAGAAAAACTCACCTTGTAGTAATTTTGACGGTGGTGTTATCGTCAGTGGTGTTCATACCCCGCTGAATGGTAGGATGACCCAGCTGAGTGTAAAGGCCTCAGAAAGCTGGACCAGAGGCAGCAGATTATAAAACAGTGTATTTATGCGTTGCTGCGTGGCGGAATAAATTAACATAGAGCTCAAACACACGACACCTCGCCCACCCTCAGTCACACACTCACACACACGTATACACTCACATGCTCGCACACTCACACACTCATACACACTCATACTGTCATAACTGCACATGCATAAATACACAAATACTCACACATTCTGACTCTCCCTGATTCTCTCTCTCACTCACGCTCAGCCGTAGAGCCATCAGCCGTTCTGCACTTGAAAGGCAGTGGCCTGTCCCTTTTGGGTGGGATTGTTTATTCCCCACTCTGCTTTTTCTCACTGCACTGTCTAATCTCGGCCCTGATCAAAGCAGAAAAAGGAGCACTTTCAGAAGCGCTGCATTAAAGCAGCCGTCGAGAAACACACGCTTTTCTGTCCGTCTCCTTCAAGGACATTCAGCGCTGATACTATACTCCACAGTTCACACTGTCTAAATTCAGTAGCAGTATTAGCTACATACTAGACTGGTCCAGTTAATAAAACTGAGCTGTCTGAAGGAAGAGTCACACTAAATATTTACATCTGTGAAATGGGCTTGACCAAGACAGGACTGGAAAACGTGGTGTGGAGAGAGGAAACTGTTAGCAAGCCACCTAATTTGCCATCCATAAACAGTACAAGGAGAAAACAAAACTATTTACCAGCTCCTGACTATCACCATACAATGCCACTGCTTTTTTTCCTTTTTTACATTTTTATCCATATATTTCAAAATCAAGCTTCCTCTGAGAAACATGAAGCGCCACCACAGTTTTTGAACTGCCACTAATGCAACATCATTGGACAGCTCAACAGACTATTGGCTGCCAACTCTGTCAAATCTGTTAACAGATGCCTGGGTTAGCTAACATGCGCTAAATAATAGGGTAACATCCTACCCACCTGGAGAGAAAAGGAGATCAGTTATTCCCTAGGACTCCCGTCTGTGGATGACTGTGGCATCCCACTGATGAGGCTGGGGCTTGTTCATGTATTGATGCATGTTTTGTTGAGGTTCTTAATGAAAAGAAGTTTACACACCCTTAAGAAATAAACCTAAATGTAGCATGCTTTTGCAAATTTTAGGTGCACGATTTTTATTTATGTGCTGAATTTGACGTATTGGAAAATATATAACATAAGATATAAGATGTGACAAAACCTTTTGAACAGGCCATAATATGTTTTATTTTTCCAATAAGGGAAATTCAGTAAATAAGCTATAATTGTACATTAAAATGTGTTTTCTCAGTGAAGGATGTGGATGCGTTCCAAAGCCTAGGCCTTATTTCTCAGCCGCTACGTCATAGAAGGCTGTTCCAAAGTGAAGGACCTTTTGTATACAGCCTAGAAATGCAGTCTACGTTCTGAGTGACTTGAAAGACGCAACAGATTTATTCTTCCAGGCCTTCGGCTACCCACAGTTCTCTGCGCACGAACAATGCGAAGGAAAAAACGTTACCATGAAAATGGAGCAGAGCTTGTTTTAAAATGTAAGCTGTTCACGTCCTTGAATTCATCTTCGTTGCTTTATAAAGTGATCTATTAAGGAATTTGTCCATATATCATATATTAATCATAAGTATTTGTATATATGTAGTTTATCATGCTACATAAGCTTGTTGGCGTATTAACTACCATAGCAACAAACGCGATGCATTGGGCTCTATTTTCTCCCACCACCTCCCTCACAAGTTTCCTGCCACAATTGCAGGAGGTGGGACCTCTCTGCTGACATCACCACGCAGCCTTGTTAGGACTGTTCTATTTGTTTGACCAATACGCTGCTAAGGAGAAGTCTTCATAGGACAGCACTACCGAGGACCCGCACTACCTCGGCTGCAGCCTAAGTTTTGGAACACAACTACTGTTTGAGCAAAGCGCCCAAACGTTTGCACACAACTTTTATACTCAGAACTGCCCCCTCATAGATCAAAGCAGTTGTGGTAACTGCAGTCAGTGGTGTGAATGTGTGCATCAGAGTGAGGTTTGGTAAATGCAGTCGTTTTATCCTGGAAATTTCTGAGGCAAAACTCTTTGTGGTTTTTTTTTCTTTGTCATTTTGCTTGCAGAATTCCTCTGGCTTCACTGTTGTGACTGGGCCATAGCACTCTGTTAGTCATTTCGGCATGATTTTAGAGCACTTCTTGATTGATCTGGAGCCTGGTTTCCATAAGTGAGGTGCGCCCGGCTCCAAACCTTAAAAGCCTTAGTTGAGCAGTTTGGTGGTTTCTCTCCTCAAAATCACCAGATTCAGCTCATTAACTTTATAAACCAGGTTTACTAATTATACATTCAGCAAACTAAGCCGGCGTTTGGCCAGTGTCTCAGACTTTTCCACAAAGAATCCAGGCCTTTCGATCTGCCATCAGCCATTTCACAAGTGTGCGTGTAAGGTGTCCTCAAATGAAGTATGTTGATGACCTTTTGCGTACCCATTTGCATTCCAACAGTAATGATCCATTCAACATTGATTTCACGTTTCGACACATCTACAAATGATATTAGATCAGTGTAGATCTAACAAGTGTTTGCTCAGTCTGTTGACAGCCCATATTATCACTGATAAAACAGCCTTGTTCAAACACACATAAGCACACATACACATTAAAGACTGTTTAGTCAAAGGGATCCAAATATGTATGAAAAGTTTGGACCAATTACTTGGTCCATAACTCGCACAGTGGGGTTTTTATACAAGGTCAAGAGCATTATCAGAGAGGTCAAGTCCCATATTTATTATATACTATATAAGTCCCTATATGTACTGATAATATATCTCATATGTACTGTATATGTACTGTATATCTTGGTGATTTCGGGACAAAACCTCTATCTCCAAAAAGGTACAGGAGCTCTTAACTTTTAATGAAGGTAGATGAAAACATTTTTGTAAAGTAATTTTGGACAATTTCTGTTCCGTTCATCATGAAGTCTTGACACAACATGAAGGGCAACTGCGTTTCTCAAATTAGGTCAAAAAATGAAAAGCAGTGATGGCAACAATATGCAAGTACCTACAATACTGTGCAAAAGTTGGAGACCATCCTTCATTTATTTGACTTCAAATCAAAACAGTAATTAAGTATATGTCATTCATTTTTCAGTGTAAAGTAAAAAGCAGAAAGGAATCAACACACAGTGCGTCCATCATTCACCTTTATCCAAGCTTTCATTCTTTTCAGCTGGCTCTCTTTTATTATTTTTCTTAAAGAAATTTACAGCAAAGCATTTTTCACTCCTTCGAAGTTCAGTCTTAGAAGTTGGTTGCGTTTTCTGCTTCTCATAATCCAAGTAATCAAACCCATTCAGTTTTGTTGATGTCTGGACTCTGGGATGGTCAATCCATCGTTCTGAGAACACCAACAGCTCCTTTATTTCCTTTATTTTTCTACCTCCTTTTCTCAGTGAGGTACTTCTTGATCAGCTCAGCATCCGCATCAGACCCATAGAGCCGAGGTGTCTTTTCACAGTGGAAGGATGGACAGAAACACCTGTAGATTTTTCAAATCTGAAGTGGAGCTTCATTTTTACCCAGTATTTCAAATACTCTTTATCTGATGGAGACATTTTTGGTGGCCTACCAGATCTTGCAGGTGGTTGTTAGGAGTCCCATTTTCTCTGTACCTTTTAAACATTGTTAGAACACCGGCTTTGGAAGCTCCTGTCTTTTACTCATTTCTAATCTCTTACACATCACATACACAACCATAGATGATAGAACACATGACGTGGTACATGGTGACTTCCCTCACATTAAAAATATTCCTGTTATTCCTGTCCAACTCCTTCACTTTTCTTATATAAGCTTCCATTTGGATGGGCGTTTGGCCAGATGCCCACTCACGCATTTTCAGATGCAAAGTTCTTCTTTTTAAAAATCGTGATATCTGCAGCTGCCTTTGTGCTGCTGTTCCCTCGCTGCTCTTTTTCGAGCTGTTCTTTATGCTGTCGTGTTTCCTCTCATGCTCGAGACAGTGCTGTTGTTCTCTGGTGAGCTGAGCTAAGCTGCCGCTCCTAGCTATATGTGAATGTGTGTGCGTATATGAAAGCTGCTTTCTGTCACTGTGTGTTTGCAGTATTGTTTAGATGGAAAGGGCCTGGAAGAGCTGGGCTGTAAGTGTTTACAAACACAGCTGAACTTTGACACCAGTGAAGGCGGCCTGTGTTTAATTCAGGCCAGAGACAGCGAGCTCGAGCCAGACCAGTTGAGTCCACACAGCCACTTGTGTAGCTGCTGTGAACTACCCAGCCACTCAGCCAGGCTTGGGAATCCCCTGCATTATACAGTTTAATGTGCTCTCCCTGCTCTTTCACCTCTGATCCAGCTCTTTAGAGACAGCACAGTCTGTTGGATAATGTGATTTAGGCTGTTTTCACACCTAGTTCGTTTGTGCCAAACTTAGAACCATAATTTTGTTACATTTGATGTTTTTTGTTTGGTTGAGCTGGTTTCACACTGCAACAGCTACAAGTGCACCAAATTATACACAAGTGCTGTTTATTTGTCAGAAATATTATAAGGATATGAGTTCCTTACATTTCATCACTGCCAAAGAAAAATATTTATCTCCATTTTTTTCAATTTTTCTACATAGCCTGAGCATGACAGCTGCCCTTTACAATGTGTGAACATTTCATGAGGATTGGACTAATAGAAATGCTCCAAGTTTGCTTAGAAATAAAATCTCTTTACATTAACTTACATTAAAAGTAAAGAGTGTTTTTGCCTTCTGCTGTAAAGTTGCCATTTTGGAGATACTTTTTTTGTTTGTTTTTTTTGACAGTGAAAATTTGCTACTATTTGAGCTAAATAGTTTCTACTTTGCATAAACTAATGGATGAAAATATGATAAATGATAAATGTGTATCAACCCGAAGCAATAATAATAAACCTTACTTGATATTTGCTTCTTTATGATTGGTTTGTCAGTTGTTATGTAACCAATCAGATTGCTGAAGCAATACGTTCCAATACAAACCCAAACTTTTTCAGGCCATGTTGACTGCTGTCCACACCAAGGAACAGAACCGTGGTTTGGCAAAAATTCCAGATTGGTTTGCTTCCAAGTGATCGCTAGTTCAGTTTTCTGCTGGTATGAATGCAGGATAATTCTACACCAGACGTGCCTTTCTGTCTCTTCTAGCAGCACATCAGTACTGTACTGTCAGCATAATCTGCCTGTTTTAATATTTGACTCTTGACAGATACTCATATCATTCCTGCAGCACAAGCCGCTGCTAATAACGCCAGGCAAGAAATTAGATAATAACAAAGCAACGCTCTGGGTTTTGGCACATGGATTGCAGAATGTATTTTTGGCCAAGTGTCAGTGATCTGATTGTTTAAATTCAAATCATCAAAACATTCACTCAGAAAGAATCAGATATCAAGTAGGGTTTATTAATATTGTTTGGATTATAATACACACAGATATTAAGCATCTATTTTAATACAGAGTAAGAGTTCTTCAATACACTCATGCATGTAATTTGGTGCACTTGAGCTATAACAGTGTGAAAACAGCCTGAACGAAAGATACAGTTTCACTCTAATGCAGACTTTAGGAAAGGCAAGTTATTTATATACAATGTTGTTGTTCAAAATGCTTTACAAATGAGAAAATACAGAGTCAGAAAATAGAGTTGCAAATCGAAAACAAGATTAAAACAATAGATTTAATAGAGAAAATCATTAAATTAAAAATCTAATTAGAAATTAATTTAGGATAGTTAAAAAAGCAAAGAATTAGTTCCTTTGCTAAAATTGGTCAATTAAATGCCTAGTTTGTTTGTTAAATTTATTTGGTAAGTTAAAACTTTGTTAAAAGCTTCGTTTGTTTGCTAAAAAAAAGTTAAAAGCTTCGTTTGTTTGCTAAAAAAATGAGTTAAAAGCCTAGTTCGTTTGCTAAAAATTAGATAGTTAAAAACTTTTCATTGATCAACTTTTCATTACTTTTCAAAAATGTTTAGTTAGTGAGTTAGTTAAAGGCTCAGTGCTTTATGGGTAAGCCAGAGTTTTATTTACAGTTCTGTATTCATCTCCTTCACTCAACAGTCGCTCCCACAGTCCTCCACACACAACTGTTGACTGTCTCTATAAATATCAGTGAGAGGCAAAACAAAATGTGCTTTGCTCCTTTGTAATGCAAATATGCATTATTACATACTTATATAAAGGTAATTACATAATAATTACATGGTTTGCCTTATATTGACTTGAATTTACATGCAATTTGCATTACTTATCAGTAGATTGCAGTCTGCAACTTTTTTCTCGTTTATTCCGTGACAAAAATGTAAATGATGAGTTTTCTTCTTCACTTTTCATGTATATGTAACAATGACAAAATAAAATGTCTTTTTCTACTTGCAAACAGATATTTAGTATTAATTTTAGTTAATTAATCATTAATTTCATTAATTAATTTAATGAAGTTTAGAATCCACATTTTCAACAGAAATCATTTATAAAAATTACACATTTATTATACCTACAAAAAAGAAAGTTCTAATGATAAAACCAGTGGCTTCAAGCTTTAGCCCAACACACAGCTTTCAAATGCCAACAGTGATAGAAATTTACTAGTATTTATATTCAAAACAAACTGTTTAGGCGGAGGGAGAAAAGAGAGTGTGGCATTTAAAGTGATACCATCACTGGTGAGGTCACAGAAACGCTCATGTGCAAAAATAAAGGAGGCTTTGGTCAAGGCTCAGGAGAATAAAACTGGCCTAGTATATAGTGTTTACTAGGCTCTCTGTTAGTAAACTCAAAAGCAGTCACAGGGCAGCGAGTCCGGTTCCCCAGTGGGGCTCTGCTACACTTATACCCTCTCTGAAGTCAGAGTAGACCATCAGATTTAAAATGGAGAGGGTGGTACATGGAAA